>NC_052314.1:41929711-41954711 GCF_016432855.1 Salvelinus namaycush | reverse complement strand
TACTTCTATTAGTTTCCCTGTTAGTCGTCGCTACCTGCCTTTTCATTACCATTGAATGAAAGAGCACTAAAACCAAATGGTGTCTTGTTCTTTGTCTCCGACTTAGATTTTCCCAGAATTAGCTAGCTGGGACAGTTTAGCACCACAGTCCCAGCTAATAGTAAGGATCATACATTAGAAGACAGTGCTAAAATGTGCATTTGTCGAAGATAACTAATTATGCACGGCTGTCTAAGTAAGTTACAAAAAATGGTAATACTGGTTGTCGTTTTGGTAGTGATCTTTGACTCTACAAGATGTGTGTGTGTGTGTGTGTGTGTGTGAGCTGTGGGTCTAACACTGCCATATTGTGGTCCTAAAAGCACGGGATGAGTGGAGGGCTAGAGGGATGCGGCGGAGGTATGGACCATATTGTGGTGTGACCAGGCCAGTGTGTTGAAAGGTGCTGGAACACACACAGGTCTTAGAGCAGAGCAGTGGGCAGACTGCAGCCGATCACAGGAAGGGAGAGAAACAAGAATGGAAGAGTAGAGGGAGAGATGAATATGCGTAGGCTAACTGTGTGTGTATGTACCACAGCAGAGAAGAAACGGCTTTGAAGAATCAACGAGTTGTAGAGACGCTCCCGGCTCTATCTGTCTGCTACCCCCTAATACAACTAGATCCCTGTGTGTGTGTGTGTGTGCGCGTGTCACAATACGATATTATCACGATACTTCGGTGCCGATACGATATGTATTGCAATTATATACTGTGATTTTTTTGCGATTCGATGTTTCAAACATATTGCTCGCCATATGTTTGCTGCAGAAAGACAAGAGGGTGCCATGAGAAAACGAGTTTCAGTCAGAGAAATAAAAGCGCTGAAAACAAATTGACTCCCTATTTAAAAAGAAGCTCGAGAACAAGCTAGGAAGGAAAATATTGAAGTTTTGGTGCAGCTACAGGCAAATAGTGCAAATCACGAGCATTAAGTAACAAAAGTGTTAGTTTCCCCCTCTCGCTCTCTCTTGCTATCTCTGTTTCTCTCTGTTGTTGACCAGCTTGTGCGTGTGGATAAGATGGCTAGTGTAGCTATGGCGTGGTGTGACTGTGTGCAGACGGCATGGCCTTTCTTCCGTCGGCAGCCAGAAAGGCCTGTATACTATTCACACAGCTCATTACCAGGAATTGGGCTCCTTTTCCTCTTTGTGGCTCCACGCTGCGGCCGTGAGGAGAGGAGCTGCAGCCAGTCAATCAGTCAGTCACTCCTCTTTTCTCCAGGAGAGTAGCAGCATATGGCTGCAGATGCTAACAGTCTCCGCAGGCCTCCTTTTGTTTGGCCTGGTATTGTTGCCCGGCGTAATGACAGTTGTAGGATCGGGGTGGAGGGGTTAGTCTACCCCTGGGGAGGGAGGGAGGGGAGGAGGCAGGCAGGCAGGCAGGCAGACAGACAGACAGGAGTGTGGATTATGGAAATATGAATGGATTTTTTTCTGTTCTGTGGTTGAATAGAGGCTCAAAGGAGAGCAGGCTGCAGGCTGGCACGCCAGGGCGGATAAATATGAAGTGAGAAACGCTCTCCATCTCTCACTCTCTCCATGTTTCTTTCGCTCTTTTTTTCTTTCCCTCCTGCTCCCTCAGCCCCTGAGACTCTTGATGTCCTGGTCATCTACAGCTGCCATGTGGAGAGGGATAGAGAAGGGGAAAGAGAGAGATGGCTAAAGCATATATTTGAATCGTAAGAAGGATTTTTTTTTTTCAAATGAAATAGACAGATGGAAATCTATCTGTTTCCTCTCAGATCTCATCCCAAAGTTCTTAAAAATTGGGGACACACATACACACACAGTCTTGTATAACTAACCTTGTAGGGGGACACAATTCAGTCCCTTTCAAAATAATATTTTCCCTAACCCAAAAACCCTAACCCTAGCTCCTAACCTTAACCCTTAAACTAACCCTAGCTCCTAACCTTAAACCTAATTCTAACCTTAACCCCAAACCCCCTACAAATAGCATTTGACCCCAATTGATCATACTTTTGTTCATTTACTATTCTTGTGGGGACTTCTGGTCCAGACACACACACAGACACACACAGACACACATAGACACACACACACTGGTCTCTGTCTCTGTTTCTCTCTCTCTTTTGCACACACAGGGATGATATTTTCCAAACTTATCAGGGCATTGAGTCATGCTGATAGCCTCTCTATGCGTCTCTCCCTCTCTGTCTTTTCTCCCATTTCTTCTCAGTGGCAGCTGTGGCAGAAAATTACAAATGACACCTAAACAGCAGTTTTCTGCATGTGTTGTTACATTAGTCCCAGATAAATGCAGTAAAACGTTTACAGTACTGGACACTGCTACTATAGAGTAAATCTGTACCACGGCTACATATTCAACAATCCAATTGTGTGTTTTTACCCTAACACCTGTTTGGTGTGTGTTTAGATGCAGAGCGAGTCAAAGTGAGGCAGATGGAGAGAAAGGCAGGCAGAGAGACTCAGAGAGGCAGATAGATGGAAGCAGAGCGAGAGACCAATAGGCAGACTAACAGACAGTGTGGTCTCAGTCAGTAGAGAAATGGAAAGAGCCAGTGTTGCTGTCCCAGGGGTCTCCTCTCTCAGAGCAGATATTAGTCTATCTCTGACACCATGGCGCATCAGAGCATCCACACTGACACCATATGATTGGTGGACCCATCCCTGGGCCGGGGAGGGTGAGCATCAGAGGGGAGAGTGATGGGGTAACATGGGGAAGGAGGAAGAGAAACGCAGGGGCAGGGGGTAGACTGACAGTTGGGCGTAGGCGTGGGAGGCAGGGGAGAGGGGGAGGCATGTGGAGTGATGGGGTGAGAATAGGGGCCTTGCCAGCGCTACGGTTGCTGCTGTTATGACGGCCGTTTTTGTAGGGCTGTAACGGGGTGATGAGCAGTGAGAGATGAGGAAAGAGGCGGTGTGTGTGTGTGTGTGTGTTTATGTCTTCACTTCTGCGTCTGTGTGTGTCAAGGGGTCTCGTCTTTCCCCTTCGCTGCACCCTGACAGCAGTGTCAGACAAGGCCCTATAATGTGTGTGTTTGTGTTTATCTGTCTCTAGCCCCTCAATGCCCGCTCTCTGGGGTGTTGTGGGGCACTACCTAATGGAAAGACTCGCCCCGCTGAGCTGGCCTTTATACAGGCACTCCTCTGGACATCTAACTGATGGCCTTTGTTGCTCATGGGTCCTGATTACACTGACCCCTGGGCTGCTTCTTAGGATAGATAGAGGGGAGGAGAGAGCAGGGGCTGAGTGGGAGATGAGGGGAGAGAAGTGAAGAGAAGAAAGTAAAGTGCAGGAGAGGAGAGAACTGCGTCGAGGAAAGGAAAGAGGAGGAGCGGAGGGTGTGTTTTTGACAGTCGTGGAAAGGGATAGGGCACTGCAGGTGTATCTTGGCAACCTAGTCCTCTACCAGATTCTGTTCTAAAAACAGGGAGGTGTTCTGGTAAAGAACTCTGTTCCGCTAACAGAACAGAGATTGTGGAACAAGGTAGACCTGTTGGTCACATGGTGTCTCATAGTTCCTTCCACCTTATAGTCTATAGCCTGTTTCACTATGGCTATACCACTGCAACAATACCCGTGTTTTCCACAAGCACATGGAGTATTCAGCCAAATAGAAAAAGTAGCCAGCCAGGCTACCCCAGGCTGGGGGTTGTCTGGGGTGGCTTTCCCCCTCTGAGTTAAGACATTTTTGCAGAACAAGCTCTATTTTGGTGGCCTCTGGTAAATTCTAATGCCTTGATTCCGTCTGAAATACACAGTGAAATGATTGAAAACTTTGAGTTTACCTCCCAGTTGTGGTATTGTGTTTACAATTTAAGTGACTGAAAATGTCTGAATTCAGACTATAATGGACAGATCGCCACCGTTTTGCAAGCTCTGACCCAATGTTGCTTATTTGTGATTATTTTGTTGTTTATTTTTACTTTATTTTTACAAAATGTATCCGCTATTATTTTTTACAACCAACAAAAACTTTGAACATTAGATCGGCAGTTACTTATCCAAATTCTGGCTTCAACTTTGACTCATCTGCCCTGGGGTCTGTCTGTAATTCCGACCCAATTTTTGGGCTACCCAATAGGAAATTCCGGCGCTACAGAGGCAAGAATAGGGGATCCTGGTGAGATTAAGGCAAAGGAAACACCCGGCTACCCTTCCCGCCATTCTACTGGCCAATGTACAGTCACTTGATAATAAGATAGATGACCTCCGATCACGGATTCGCTACCAACGGGACTCTCGAATGCCCAATTTACATCAACACGTCTCCAACGCCACTAGGGGCGATAAAGTCCGAGACAACTGTTATTCTACCCGCAAGCATACAAGGCCCTCCCTCGTCCGCCATTCAGCAAATCAGATTACGACTCTGTAGTCCTGCTTCCTGTTTACATGCAGAAACTCAAACAGGAAGTACCTGTGACTCGCTCCGTTGAGAAATTGTCACCAGAATCAGAGATTATGCTACAGGACCGCTTTAGCGCTGATTGGAATATGTTTCGAGACTCCGCCGATTAACATTGACGAGCTAACCACCTCCATCACTGGCTTCATTATAAAATGTATTGGCAACGTTGTCTCCACTGAGGGTTCGCTGCTTTCCCAATAAAATACCCCTGGATTAACATGGAGATTGGTGCTAAAGGACAGGGCTACCGCACATAGAGCTATCGTAGACAACCCTGAGGCTACGGCCGAGGACCGGAATAAGTACAAGAAGTCCCGCTATGACCTCCGCAGAGTTATCAAATGAGCAAAAGGACAATATAGGAATAAGGTGGAATCATATTACACCGGCTCCCACGCCTGCTGCATGTGGCAGGGGCTACAGTCCATTACGGATTACAAAGACCCAACCTTTTTTAGCCCAACGATGCCTCTCTCTACCAGACAAACTCAATGCATTTAATTTATGCTTTGACAACAGCAACATTGTGCCGGGTGTGAGGGCCGTCACCGACCTAGAGGGGGGGGGGGGGGGGGGGGGCGAGCATGCCCCCATCCACATCGACGGGGCTGTATTGGAGCGGGTCGAGAGCTTCAAATTCCTTGGTGTCCAAATCACTAAAGATTTAAAATGGTCCAAACACGGGTACAGTCGTGAAGAAGGCGCGACAGTGCCTCCTTCCCCTCAGGTTTAGAGAGTTTGGCATGGGCCCTCAAATCCTAAAAGATCTATAGCTATACCATTGAGAGCATCTTGACTGGTGTAACAACACCTGCACAGGATTGGTACATTCGAACATCAGACCTGCGGGACAGGTACGGGACAGGCAACAACTGCCCAAGTTACACCAGGAATGCACAATCCCTCCATCAGTGCTCAGACTGTCCGCAATAGGCTGAGAGAGGCTGGACTGAGGGCTTGTAGGCCAGGTTGTAAGGCAGGTCCTCACCAGACATCACCGGCAACAACGTTGCCTATGGGCACAAACCCACCGTCACTTTAACGTTACTATCTGGCAAGTCTTGATGGACTTCATAACGTAAATACAAACTAGATTTTTAGTTTACTTGTCCCGATGCGATACCATGGGTATATAATTATGTTGTATGATTTTTGAATGGCAAGGATATGAGATCGACATTACTCAGTCAGTTTGACACCTTTTGTAAACTAGTCAAGCTTGTTGTTCATTAAAGCACATGAATTTGCCCCTCCTTGGCTGCATATGAAACACGCCAGATTCCAACGTTAACTTTTTCCGATGACACGTGCATCTCCAAGCTTACTGGCTAACAATCTATGGGTCTGAACATAATTTATTCTGGCCCAGACATGGTGTAGTTCTTAAAGTGCAACTGACAGCATTTTAACAACATGAAATCTTATTACAATCTGTTCATATACACCCCCAGGAAGAATATTTTTTTATTTCATTTATTTATTACATTTTCTGACAAGCGAGCGCTTAGATACTGGTCATTTTGACATTTTCATAAATTCTTAGAATGTTTGGGAATTACTTATACTAAGGCATTTGTGAAAATTCTACAGCAATATAAGGTGGGAAAGTGGCCGTGTATTTGGACAATTAATAGACATTGCAGTAAATTAACCTAGGACCGTAGTTTATGCAGACTGGTGCGCCATAGCCAATCAGAGGTACAGTAGTCCTATATGCAAACAAGCCATTTGCCTCAAGGGCCTGCCATTATTCACTTTGAACTGGATTGTGTGTTTACAGGCAGTTGCAACAGCGCAACTTCAGATCATTAGAATGCATTCAGCAGAAGTCACACAATACACTTGAATGGATTTCTGCAAATATGTAGCTAAATGCCACTTGAGTCCTCATATATTTGGAAGCTTTACAGTCCTATTGATCAAACAACCATAAATAGGTAAGTTATGTTTCCCTATATGCACATCAACAAGATCAACAACTAATGCTAGCCAGTGCAATATGAGCTAAAATCTAATGAAGGAATAATCGATAAAACCTCTCAAACTTGTTCAGCTAGTTTGTTGCACTGATAAACGATGAGGAATAGCCTGCTCATCCTTCTGCAGCTTGCCTGCCAGTGAATGCAGTGTCCCAACAATGCACCCAAGCTTACTGGCTAAAATTAGCTAGCTTGGTAGCTAGCTACTTCCAGACACAAAGGCGAGAACACCTCACTGGACATTTTACTCGCCCTGGCAGAGCTTGGTAGGCCGTTTACCTGTTATATTTAGCGTTAGTGACGAATTATAACTTTTTTTTGCCCACGTTTACTGACACCGGTCACATTCAGCGGGTGTTGCGCATATGCAAATTCATCAGTTATTCTGCATTCTGGCACACTTGGACGAGTGCTCTGAAAACAGAGTAAAAAGCTAGCCAGAGTGAATTTACGAACACGAGATATGCTAACTGGAGAACAGTTGTTCAACATAGCTAGCTAGCTAGCAAAGTGATTCACATTTCTTGCTAGCTAACCAGATGACACGTGCATCTCTAGCTGTGTAGCAACCAAAAATGTATAAGAGGGGAAAAAGTCAGTCACTCGCCCACTCCTCCAATGACATGACGTTCTCCTAGCAGCTAGCTAGTTAATGTTAGGCTCTGTGTTTTTAGCTTGATACATAAATATATACGCTAGAATATTAGCCACCTTATGACTGACTTGCTAGTTTGATTGTATTGACATTCCCAGCCTTCGTTACATTCGTCCATTTTTGTCCAAAATATTGAGTCATTGAAACTGAAACAGTGCATCTCGAAAGGAGGCAGCAAACAATGTACCAGGCCAGCTGTGATTTACAACCTGATAGCAATATTTTTATGGACGAAGAAATGTATTGGTGAATTATATTAATCATGCATTGAACTGCATCCATCAATTCTGCCAACAATGCCGCCGTGTACGTCATGGAATGATGAGTCAAATAAAAACAATTTTTAAAGCTCTTATAAAGTTGGTAGTAAAAAAGGGGAATTTTATATTATTGACTGATATGATTGTTTGTTTCATACAGTACCAGTCAAAGGTTTGAACACCTACTCATTCAAGGGTTTTTAAAAACATGTTTTTAATGAAATAACACACATGGAATCATGTAGTAACCAAAAACGTGTTAAACAAATCAAAATATATTTTAGGTTCTTCAAAGTAGCCACCCTTTGCCTTGATGAAAGCTAATAGCATTTCAATCGGTGATGTCACTCACTCTGAGACCTTGAAGTAGTTGCTTCCCTTGCTCTGCAAGGGCCGCGGCTTTTGTAGAGCGATAGTTAACGGTGCTTCAAGGGTGACTGTTGTCGATGTGTGCAGAGGGTCCCTGGTTCGAGCCCAGGTTGGGGCGAGGAGCGGGACGGAAGCAAGACAGTTACACAGAGATCATCTGTTCACCTACTCTGCGTCTCACAAAGACACTGCGGTTGGAACCAAAAATAAAAAAATGTGTACTCATCAGACCAAAGGACAGATTTCCACTGGAAAGTCTCTTCTTCTTATTAGTGTCCTCTTAGTAGGGGTTTCTTTGCAGCAATTCGACCACAAAGGCCTGATTCACAGTCTCCTCTGAACAGTTGATATTGAGATGTGTCTGTTACTTGAACATTTATTTGGGCTGCAATCAGAGATGCAGTTAACTCTAATGATGTTAACCTCTGCAGCAGAGGCAACTCTGGGTCTTCCTTTCCCGTGGCGGTCCTCATGAGAGCCAGTTTCATCACAGTGCTTCATGGTTTTTGCAACTTCACTTGAAGAAACTTTCAAAGTTCTTGAAATGTTCTGCATTGACTGACCTTCATGTCTTAAAGTAATGATGGACTGTCATTTCTGTTTGCTTATTTGAGCTGTTCTTGCCATAATATGGACTTGGTCTTTTACCAAATAGGGCCATTTTCTGTATACCACCCCTACCATGTCACAACACAACTGATTGGGTGAAACGCATTAAGAAGGAAAGAAATTCCACAAATTACATTCCAGCTGACTACCTCATGAAGCTGGTTGAGAGAATGCCAAGAGTGTGTAAAGCTGTCATCAAGGCAAAGGGTGGCTATTTAGAAGAATCTCAAATATAAAATACACTTTTTTGTTACTACATGATTCCATGATTCTATGTGTTATTTCATAGTTGTGATGTCTTCACTATTATTCTACAATGTAGAAAATAGTAAAAATAAAGAAAAGGCCTTGAATGAGTAGGTGTCCAAACTTTTGACTGGTGCTGTATATGCAAAGTAGTTAAAACCCTGTCAGTTCCACTTAAATGCAGGGCCTATGGGTTGGCACGCTTCATCTATATATTCAGCTATTAATAGGTTACATTTGGTTATGATTATTAAAAAGCTGTCTAATATTATTTAGCAATGCAATTCATTACTCTAGATTTGAAAATACGACGAAAATACGATTTTCCAATAGAGATATCGAAATGGCTACATTAGTCTAGCCAAGACAAATGCTAGGTGTATTTTTGTTGTTTTCTTTTTGCAGACTTAGTATCAACAGTAGCCAGCATATTGCTAGTATGTTCACTATTGAAGGTTTGCTTTTGTAAATCACTTTCCGTAAAATAAACTCAGCGAGTTTATCGACGTGCGCTTCTTTTTGCTTTGGACACAGCTCACGTGTGCTGTGTGAAAGCAGCAACTTCTGTACTGCTTGAGAAGTGGACTCGCGGGAGCGTTGTGGTGGTTGAATGAACAGCCAATCATATTGCTCAGATGCAAAACGCATGTCGGCCCAGTGACTGACGAGTTCCAGTATCCCAACACGTTTTTCCTGGCCCCAGTCCAGCAGGGCATCGTTAATGTCGGACCCTGTACGCAAAATAAATGTGCCACAAAGCAATAGGCTAAGTGGATTTCGATTTACCACATTATATGGGACCAAGGGCGTCGTTAAGGGGGGGGGGGGGGATATGAATGATTCATGGGCCCCTAAATGTTTAGAGAATTATTTGTTTATCATTTAAAAAATGTTAGACAAAAAAATGTGTGATTAAATTAAGACGTATAACCATTCTCAGATCAGGCATCTCTACCCAACCATCCCATTTGAGAAGCCAATATAGCTAGCTGCCTACCGTGGACTCACTCGGCTCGGTCAGAGCAGTAATCATTAACATGATGATGATGATGAGCTACCACTACCAGCTATGGCTAGCTAATTAGCTATTATTATAACTGTTTCCCCCAATATTTGTGTGATATTTGTGAGCTAGCTAGACTAAAATGAAAACCTAACATGCAGCCTGCTGCATGCTACTACTACTACTGCTGTAGACAAAGATCCCAACGTGTGTTTACTACATGAAGTTGAAACAGCAGACCTTGGAGGTGAGGCAGTTGTTTTGCAGCATAACAATACCATTTTTAAATAGTAAAGTTAGGCACATGATGACTTAGACACACTTAAATACGTATTCTCTTCGATATGTATACTATTAAAACTTTTTTTTCTTCTTTCATTAGTAGACTTTTTGTATGGTAACCTTTTGTAGGAGTGAACATTACACCTAAAATTCCCTTTGTTTACTCACTTCCTATTGCCTAGAGAGCCCCAGGTAGGCAGAATCTCAGCAGAAAGCTGTCAGACAGACTGATGCAGAGGAGAGCAGGGAGGAGGAAGAGGAGTTAAAGAGTAGCAGCAGTGCAAGTGAAGGAGTGACGGAAGAGATTGAACAAGCATGTAATAAGGGAAAGGAAGAGTATGGACAGATTTGAAGTGAGGAAGATGAGGTTTTAGATGATCCAGCACTGTTGCCAGAGAAAGTACAAGACCATGAAAGATAAGCTATTGTTTGCAGACTAGCCAACAGGTGTGGTGATGAGACAGAACTGTATAAAATCATGCCCCCAGACTCCGAAGGCAAGCCATTCCCAAACTATTTACAGTACAGTAAGTCAGCAAACGGGAGAGAAAATGTGCAGAGAGACTGGCTTATTTATAGTAAGAGTGTAAAGGCATTATATTGCATTCCATGTATAATTTTTTACTCATGAGCAAAGTAAACCATCACCCAGTTCTCTGAATAGTAAGGATAATAATCAGTGAAATGGCGGAGAATGTATGACAAACTACCAGTGCATGAGGATTGTGTGTCTCACAAGAACTGTTACTGGAAATGGAAAAATCTGCAGCATACCGTAACAAAGGCTACAGGTTTAGACAGTCAGCTGCAGAAACAAATCCAGTCAGAAATGTATAAAAACAGAGGACTTCTAGAAATGATGTTGGATGTGACACTGTACTTAGCATCTAGGAATCTGCCATTCCGGGGGAAATCACTCAATCTTGATGATGTACATAATGGACATTACCTAGGCTTACTGGAACTGTTGTCAAATTATGACCCACTATTACGTGAGCACTTACAGAAAGTCAGCGACAAAAAGAAAGGAGCACAACTGACTCTTTACCTCAGCCCTGAGAGACAAAACATGTTCATAGGAATATGTGGGTTTTGAAAACAGTACTTTATGAAAGAGAAGATGCAATCTATTACTCGGTTATATTGGATGCAACTCCAGACATTTCCCATACTGAGCAAAATGTATTATTGGTGAGATATGTACACAAATATAAAGTTCAGGGAACAGGTGAATGGGAAATAATTTAACCTTTTCTTGAATTTAAAGACAGGCAGTGGAATTACTGAAATGATTGTGAGTGCATTGGAAGGGCATGGTATTGACATTGCAGATTGCTGTGGTCAAGGCTTTGATAATGGTGCAAATATGTCAGGGAAAAGAATCCACTGGCCACATACTCACCTTGTGCCTCCCATACTCTTAATCTTCAACCTTTTTTGGCTGTGTGAATCGTCTTTACAATCTGTTCAGTGCCAGCCCAGAGTGATGGGCCATTCTCAAGGAAAAGACTGGCTGCTGTCTTAACCGCCTTTCAGACACGCGATGGTGTGAGCGTATTGCTGTGGTCCGACCAGTGGCAACTCATTTACCGTCTATCATAAATGCCCTAGACATGCTTCTTGCTACCTGCAGCCTGACAAACAAAGCCAAATCTGAGGCAAAAGGTCTGAAAAGCTACTTCATGTCTTTCAAGGCAATCTTCCTGCTCACTTTCTGGGTAAAAGTGTTGCAGTGTATTGAGAATAGAAGCCTAATTCTTCAGTCAGGAAGTATTTCTCTGGATACTGAAGCAGCTCACATGAAGGCACTACAGCAAGAAATACAGGCTCTGCGTAATCAATGGTGACGCTCTTCTGGCAGAAGCCTCCATGGTGGCAAATGAAATGGGTGTAACTACTCAGCTTCACAGTGAACAGAGGACCCGCCAGAAAAAAATGAAAAAGTTTCCCTGATGAGACTGAAGATGACATAGCAAATGAACAGAAGTCAGCCCCTGGATTTCGCAACACAGTGTTTGATGTGGCTCTGGATAGTATAATCAGTCATTTGGACACGCGGTTTCACACGATTGCAGCTATATGCGAGGAGTTTTCACCAATACTTACGTTTAGGAAAATGACTGGAAACCAAATTCGTGTATCTTGCCACAAATTGAGAAACAAGTACTCCAAAGATCTCACAGATGGATTTGAAAATGAAGTGCGACATCTAAAGACGATATATGGTGCCACTTTTTCAGATGGTCTTTCTCCTGTAGAGATCCTAAATGCCATCCACAAGATGCAGCTACAGAGCATTTTTGGAGAGGTGTGCATTGCGCTGCGAATCTTCTGTACAATGCCTGTAACAGTTGCTGGAGGTGAACGTGCCTTCAGTAAGCTGGAACTTAGTTCTTTCTATCTGAGATATACAATGTGCCAAGACGGGTTGAACAGCCTTGCCGTCCTTTCAATTGAAAACCTCTTAGCTAGAAAATTTAACTTTAAAGACATTATAAATTAGTTTGCTCACAAGAAGGCTCGACGCTGGGTTCTTGGTGCAGTGTAACCTCTGAGTTTTGTTTATAGGGAACAAACACAAGGACAAATGCCTTAAAACCTGTTCTACCCAAGAACAGAGCAAAATACTGTTTCAGAGGATTTTCTGCTATGGTTTATGTCCTGTTGAACTTATTCAGGAATGCCCACATAAGGTCTTGAAACTACAGTTGTAGTTTCACAGATGCTTGTTCTCTGTAGGTACCACATTTATGCTTGCAGTCCACATTGTTCAGGATTTGTATTTTATTTTGGGTGTGTTATTTAGGCATATATTTAGGAATTATGCATAGGGCAGAAGAGGGTTAGCCTTGTTTATAAGAATTGGTAATACATTCTTTAATCTGAAACATTGATCATTGGTAATTTCTTCATTAAAACGGACTACAATACCATATATTTAAAAAACAAGTCACCAATTGTGTTGTTATTTATAATAAAGCATCATAAAAATCTCATGACACAGACAGCTTTTGTTAACATTAGGAATCAAAAATGTTTGCAATACTGTTAATATAGGCAAAGTGTGTAAACTAGGTGTAAACTAGGTGTAAACTAGAATCTGCACAATTGTAGTATAGAGCAGCAGAAGCTTAGAGTTAGTACTTTTTTATTTTATTTTATTTTTTTATCCCCTTTTCTCCCCAATTTTCGTGGTATCCAATCGCTAGTAATTACTATCTTGTCTCATCGCTACAACTCCCGTACGGGCTCGGGAGAGACGAAGGTCGAAAGCCATGCGTCCTCCGAAGCACAACCCAACCAAGCCGCACTGCTTCTTAACACAGCGCGCCTCCAACCCGGAAGCCAGCCGCACCAATGTGTCGGAGGAAACACCGTGCACCCGCCCCCCTCGGTTAGCGCGCACTGCGCCCGGCCCGCCACAGGAGTCGCTGGAGCGCGATGAGACAAGGATATCCCTACCGGCCAAACCCTCCCTAACCCGGACGACGCTAAGCCAATTGTGCGTCGCCCCACGGACCTCCCGGTCGCGGCCGGCTGCGACAGAGCCTGGGCGCGAACCCAGAGACTCTGGTGGCGCAGCTAGCACTGCGATGCAGTGCTCTAGACCACTGCGCCACCCGGGAGGCCTAGAGTTAGTACATTTAATAACACCTTGTTCAGTACATTATTTTAATCTGAAACATTTTGATTTCTATGTATGGGACATGCAGATTCACACACAATATATGGAATGTCCTCCGTGTAAAGAAATTAGACTGCAACCACAGTGCACACATCCTGGAGGCGGGACAGACAGCAGGTTGCTAATTGTGACTGACAGGCGCCTGTCCTATCAATAGATCGCTGGAAGATGCATATCGTTAATTCTAGTGGAAGAGGGCTCTGCAGACTTTCTGACTTGTGAATTGAAAAGTGGAAAAAGTAGCCAGCTGAAAATGTGTTTGTAATCGGCTGTATAGCCAACAGCCGGCTCTAGTGGAAAGCACTGCAATACTCCTATGCTGCAGTACTGCTGTATAACCACCAGCTTCTATTAGCCTACATACATGGTTGGTATTGAATTGCTTTCCAGCTCACAACAGAGAAACAGAGGGTTTCTGATGTCCTTCTATGGAAGATGTGATGCCAGATATAGAGAGATTTCTTTATAACGATGCATGTTTCTTTACTGCTCACATCAAAAATATGAGAGGGATGGCAGGAGAAGAGGGGATGGTGCCTAGAATGATGGAGGGAGAGAGGGAAAGAGCAGGGGTGCTCGAGTGTCCTGGAAATCTCCAGTACATCTCATACATTGGACATCTGTCAATATTCTGCCAAATGTTTAGGCGCTACTGTCACGATGGCACTTCTCTGCATCGCTTCAATGTATGTATTACAGTCGCGTGGGTGTGCGTGTCCTCTGATAGACCATGTGTTAGTAGCAGCCCCACACCAGGGTTCATAGTGGAGCAGGGCCCGATGGGGGCTGACAGCTTAAAGAGGGAAACCCGCTCAGGCTGCCTCCCTGGCTGACACACACACACACACACACACACACACACACACACACACACACACACACACACACACACACACACACACACACACACACACACACACACACACACACACACACACACACACACACACACACACACACCTCCTGCTACTTAATTAATGTGTGTGTTTGGGGCATATGTAGCGAGAGCCTCTCCTGGCCCACTAGCAGAGCGTCTCAGAAGGAGAGAGACTGTTCCTCTATCACATGGTAATGTATTCTCTGGAGAATCTCTGCATCATAATACTCTCTCGCTCTTGTTCTCTCTCTCGCTCTCTCTCTGAGCCATCTGTGATATGAAGAGGGTACATGATAGACAGAGAGGAATGACACTCACCCAAACAAAAAAGAAAAGATGTAAACGAAAAGGAAGGATTTAACTGAATGTCCGCTCTCTCTCTCTTTCTGCTTGTTGCTTAAGTGGCATCTTTATTTGGCTGGTGATACATTTGGATTGTACATCTCTTCCTAAACTTTTTAACATTATGGAGATGGTACAATAGTACCAAAATAATACCAAGTAGCATAATTGTCTCTTTCAACATTTGTTTTGTTTTAAAATAACAATATCTATGGGCATATTCTTCCCTCTATGTTTTAATCCACCTAAAGGTTTCACTCTGTCACTGTATAGCCTAAAGGTTGTTGAAGGCAAGACTGATCTCTGTTAGCAGGAGACTGATGTTCTGGCCATCATTTTGTCCTTGGCTCTCTGGCCCCAGCGGAAAGTATAGGAAGGCTACAGATTGAGGATGTGTTCGAGGTCCAGAGGTTGGCCAAGAAGTGGCTACTATTTCCATCACACTCCTCTTCCTTCCTTTTATTGCAGTGGCCATGTGCACCGCACGCATGCACGACGATATGCACACACACACACACACACACACACACACACACACACACACACACACACACACACACACACACACACACACACACACACACACACACACACACACAAACACACCTGTCAGTGGTTGCAGAGGCTCTGGGATCAATCTGTCACCTTCTTCACTTCCTTAAGAAGTCCCTCAGTAACCCGGCGGGGTTGTTAACCAAAATAACCTTCGCCAAGCTAGACTGAGAGCCAGCCTCTCTCCACCCCCAGGGGTTGCTGTGAGAAACCGCTAGGAGAAAAAAAGGAAAAAATATGTGAAATCCTTCCATCCCTTAGCCTGTGCGGTACGGTGCGAGAATGTGAAAATGCAACGCCCTTGTGTCAATTGTAAAGCCCCCCCCCCACCCCCCCTCCCCCCAAACCAGCTCTGTGCCTCGGTCCAGCTCTGAAGGCCGCTCTTATTACCGGCACAGAGCGCAGGTCAGGATGGCAAGCCAGCAGCATACTATTAAAGTGTAATGAAAGGAATCTCTGCAGTCTCTGCCTTGCTGTTTCACAGGCCACACAATCCACAGGATCTGATCTGCTGCAGTTCTCTCTCTCTCTCTCTCTCTGCCCATTGTTCTCCTGATTCTCTGTTCTATTCCGCACGTTTTACACGTCTAATTCTGTCATTAGAAGAGTTCTGTCTTCAATGTCGTTTAGAATACCATGGTATATTCTGTTTTTAATGAATGTATCTGGTGCAGTTGCTGGCCAAGTGAAAAACAGGAGGATGGTTGGCTTGTTGGTGAAAGCTCACAGTTAACTGTAGACTATATTGGTCATCTTCACCAAGCAAAGAACACTGCTGAACACCATATCAGTCATGACAATAAACATGTCCTTTTGAGGATAATAAACTATTCTATACGAGTCCTAATCCTATTGGGTTTGTTTTTAGATTTTTTTTTCTGGATTCCCTTGAAAGCAAACTAAAATAGTTCAAATCTGATCATAATCCACTGTGCTATCCCATAGCATCATGTATTTGTTTTTTGAATATTGTAGCTTAAAGTTGCACCCGGGCTGACCCTGCCACTCTGTATCTGAAAGAGTGAATACTAAAGATCTCTTTGTCATGTTAGCTAGAGGCCTGGGTAAAGCAATGCATGCAGGACGGACGGCCAGAGATCGGCTGGGAGACGACCCTAATTGGGGAAAGGGGGTGAGAGGGGGACTGGGAGGACGGGGTGTGAGGGGACGAGAGGGGCTTGGGAAGTTGGTGTTGAGAGAGGGACGGGGAGATGGGATGAGAGGGGGATTTAGAGAGAAAGATGAGAGTGCAGAGGAGGAATGTCAGGGTGACGGGAGCGAGAGTGGGACTTGAGGGTTGGTTGTTGGTGAGGAATGAGATGGGCTGAGGGGACACGTGGGTTCCTGCATTGATCTGTGAGGAACCATGCTGACACTGTCATTGGACTGGTGCCATCAGCCTGGCAAACCAGGCGAGTCGATTGCTCTGAGCCCAGAACCGGATCACTGACAGATCAGGATGGACTGGACCAGAGCCAGCCAGTCACTTTCGATTGAAATCAGATGGGGCTGGTTTTTGTTTGTTGACGAGGCCGAGAGCCTTAGTTGGCCTACTGGCTGGCTGGCTGATTGGTTTGTAGTGCTGAGCGATTATTAAAAATAATAGAATAACGGTTTTTGATTTAATTTCGCAATAAAAAATAAAAAAAATGCATTATGAAATAATGACAACGATTTTAGATCCCTCAGCCATTACCTGCCTTTTTCCTGACACTGACATTGGGTTGAATGCTGTAATATCACAGAATAAAACAATGAATAAGAGCCCCATAATGTTAGTGTATGCCTGTTACTTCTTATCGCTTATTAACCACCATTTATTCGCATTGCTTACTTTACTTTAATAGAATACTTCAGTTGTGCATACTACTTAGTTTGTATTTGATGACTTTAAGGAATGGACCATAATAATAAAGTCATTATCTCATCTCTGTTCAGGCAGTAGCAGCCAGCCAGCCAGACAACCGTCTCATATTATCTCTGTGTTCCCCATTGAATGAGTCATCCTATTGGCTGACAAAATCATTTTACTAGGGAAAGGGGGATACCTTGTCAGTTGTACAACTGAATGCATTCAACTGAGATGTGTCTTCCGCATTTAACCCAGCCCCTCTGAATCAGAGAGGTTCGGGGGGCTGCCTTTAATCGACATCCACGGCGCCCGGGGAACATTTTTGGGAAGGACCTTTCCTGTTTCAGCATGACAATGCCCCTTGCTCAGGGACAGAATGACAGATTATTACCTTGTCAGCTCGGGGATTCGATTCAGCAACCTTTCGGTTCCTGGCCCAACGCTCTAACCACTAGGCTACCTGCCGCCACTCTAGTTCCTTACATTAAATAAGGCATCCTTTCAAGACTGTTAATTGGCTACTACAACTGTCAATTGGGTAGAGCTACCTCACAAACTGTCTCTATCCCTCTCGTTGTTGTGTATCTCGTGCATTCTCATATGGTCTGTGTGTGTCCGCCTCTGTCTGGGGCCGGGAAGAACAGGCACAATGGATTATGGTCATTGTAGTTAATTACCACATTTCTGCGCTGAACTAGGTTGAGGAAGGAGGAGAAGGTGATGAAATCTACAACTTCTAATCAGTCCAGCATCCCACATACACTATATAAACAAAAGTATCTGGACACCCCTTCAAAGAAGTGGACTTGGCTATTTCAGCCACAGCCCGTTGCTGACAGGTGTATAAAATCGAGCACAATCTCCATAGACAAACATTGGCAGTAGCCTTACTGAAGCGCTCAGTGACTTTCAACCACAGGAGGTTGGTGCTAGAGGTAATGACTGGAGCGGAATCAGTGAAACGGTATACCTCAAACACATGGTTTCCAGGTGTTTGATGCCATTCCATATGCTCTGTTCTGGACATTATTATGAGCCGTCCTCCCCTCAGCAACCTCCACTGATGTTCTGAAGCACGTATCGCCTAAAGATTGTCTGTCCTCAGTTGCAACACTCACTACAGAGTTCCAAACTGCCCCTGGAAGCAACCTCAGCACAAGAACTGTTCGTCGGGAGCTTCATGAAATGGGTTTTCATGGCCAAGAAGCCGCACACAAGCCTAAGATCACTATGTGCAATGCCAAGTGTCGGCTGTAGTGGCGTAAAGCTCGCCGCCATTGGACTCTGGAGCAGTGGAAACGCGATCTTCTGGCGTGATGAATCACGCTTCACCATCTGGCAGTCTGACGGACAAATCTGGGTTTGGCGGATGTCAGGACAGCGCTACCTGCCCCAATGCATAGTGCCAACTGTAAAGTTTGGTGGAGGAGGAATAATGGTCTGGGGCTGTTTTTCATGGTTCAGGCTAGGCCCCTTAGTTCAAGTTAAGAGAGATCTTAACGCTACAGCATACAATTATATTTTAGATAATTCTGTGCTTCCAACTTTGTGGCAACATTTTTGGGAAGGACCTTTCCTGTTTCAGCATGACAATGCCCCTGTGCACAAAGTGAGATCCATACAGAAATGGTTTGTTGAGATCGGTTTGGAAGAACTTGACTGGCCTGCACAGAGCCCTGACCTCAACCCCATCGAACACCTTTGGGATGTATTGGAATGCCGAATGCGAGCCAGGCCTAATCGCCCAACATCAGTGCCCGACCTCAGTAATGCTCTTGTGGCTGAATGGAAGCAAGTCCCCGCAGCAATGTTCCAACATCTAGTGGAAAAGCCTGAACTAATGCCCTTGATTTTGGAATGAGATGTTTGACAAGTAGGTGTCCACATACTTTTGGTCATGTAGTGTAGTTCTTGATAACATTTAACTTGTGAATATTTGATTTCTATAGAGAAGTGGCAAGTTAACCTCAAAATAAACCCAACTCAATGGAATTCAAGTAATTGATCCGCCGTCAGTTAATTGGTTGTTTAATAACCAATTTTTAAAATTTAAAATTGGTTAATTGCTCAGCGCTACTGGTTGGTTAGCTGGCTGGATGGCTGTCTGATAGGTTGGCTGTTTGGCTGGCTGGCTGGTTGGTTGGTTGAATGACTTGCTGGTTGGTTGGCTTGCTGGCTGGTTGGTTGGTTGGTTGAATGGCTGGCTGACTTGCTGGCTGGCTGTTTGGCTGGCTGATTTGTTTGTAGAATGGCTGGCTGACTGGCTAGCTAGCTGGCTGGGGGAATATAAAGCAGAGCCACAGCTTAAAGACGAAACCCCCAGAGTGGAGCAGCCTGGGGAGAGAGAGAGCGGAGGTGAACTGAGCCGCATCTGCCTCCCTCCTCATCTCCTCTCTCCATCCCTCCCTCGATGACAACTCTCGCTTTCTGTTTCTCTTATTGTACATTCTGTCTCTCGATTCCCTTCCACTTTATCCAATTCTCTTTTTCTCCATTTTTTTTCTCTCTCTCTCTCTCTCTCTCTCTCTCTCTCTCTCTCTCTCTCTCATTTTCTCCTTCACTTGTCATTCCTTTATTTCCTCTATTTCTCATGGCACGAAGAAGTGACTATTGGCTTGTTAAGTTAACACCCAAAATGAAACACCAAGGCCCTGGCTGGGTAGCATTTAACCATTTGCTTGTAGCTAGTTAGTACCATAATTTCTTCCCACTAGCTGCTATACTATCTGGACTGGCTTGTAGACCTTCTCTCTGTTCTGTTATAGTCTTAGTGCATCATCTATGGTTTGGAAGGACATCAGCTCCTACAAGAGCAGCAAGTATATTGGTATCGTCTTGCTAGGGGAATTTGAATGTACGTTCTGTCTTTTACCTAGTAGTCTACTTAATCATTGCTGTTTGAACTGTATGATTGCTCAGTACTTTTCACTGTCGTTGCGGACTTAGATTAGTTTCAGGCCTATTTGTGTATCAGTCTTGCTAATTTGTGAGGGTGTTTTATTGTAGGGGGTGTTTTCTTCACTTCTGCCAAGCAGTCAGTGTGGGGAGTAGTCTTTCACCTCTGCTAGGAAATTAGTGTTAATACTTTAGTCTCCCCTGTTTTTTCAGCGGCAGTATTGTCAAGCGGTGTTGTCGCCGAAACAAAGACGTTCTGCCAAGTTATTTGAGGAAGTTAAGAGAGGAAGGCTCCACACCGCTCTCTCACTTGAGAATCTTACCTAGTTATTTTACGATGATCTCATTTTGCTCTTTTGTAGCTTTGGCAAGTATGTGTGTGTTTCCCATCCCAGTTTGCTCCTCTTTCTGTAGGTTTTTACAGACACTCCCCATCCTATGGCTGCAACCCTTCTAATTTAGTGTACCCGACACGCACAACCCATGTGGAATTGCTAGTCTGCAGTCAATAAGGCTGAGTGAATTTTAGCCTATATTGCTTTTCATTCCCTACACTTTTTTGACCCTTACTGAGATATGTATTAGCCCAGAGAACACTGCTACTCCAGCTGCTCTCTCGTCATCTGACTTTGTGTTCTGTCATAGTCCTCGAGAGCATGTGGTTGTCAGGGTGGTGGCACAAGGCTACTAATTTCTCTTAAGTGGATACCCCCCCCACTCACCGGTCTATCTCCTCAATTGAATTCCATGCAGTCACTGTCACCTGTCCACTCCAGCTTAACATGATCATTTATTGCACACCAGGTGTCGTTTGAGAGTTATTCAATGAGCTTGACACCTTGATAAGCTCATTTCAAGACGATGGCTCACGACTTTAACTTCCTGACGCCTGACTTCAGTTAATTTCTTTCCACCACTTTCTTATGTTGACCTCACCCTTTCCCAGTCACCTCCCACTCACAAGGCAGGCAATACGCTTGACCTCATCTTCACTAAAGGCTGTTCGCTATCTAATCTCACTGCAACCCACTCCATGTCTCTGATCACTATTTTGTTTCCCTTTCTCTCCTTCTAACCTCCAACCCTACCCACTCAGCCCCTACCCAGATGGTTATGCGCCGCCGCACTCTTCACCCTCTCTCCCGCTACTCTCTCCTCTTCTATCCTCTCCCCTCTCTCCCGCTACTCTCTCCTCTTCTATCCTCTCCCCTCTCTCCCGCTACTCTCTCCTCTTCTATCCTCTCCCCTCTCTCCCGCTACTCTCTCCTCTTCTATCCTCTCCCCTCTCTCCCGCTACTCTCTCCTCTTCTATCCTCTCCCCTCTCTCCCGCTACTCTCTCCTCTTCTATCCTCTCCCCTCTCTCCCGCTACTCTCTCCTCTTCTATCCTCTCCTCCTTCTGATAAATCCTTCTCCCTTCTATCTACTGATTCTGCCTCTTTGACCCTACTCTCCTCGCTTTCCACATCCTATGCCTCGCACTGTTCCCTTTCCGGCCGGCTCGGCCCTCCCCTCCCCTCCTGCTTCGTGGCTGAGTGACTCATTCCGGGCTTACAGATTGGCTACGGCAGCTGAGCGAAAATTGAGGAAAGGTCCTCCGGGAGTTTAGTTATCATCCTTTCAGTCCATCCTCTGTATCTGCTGCTAAAGCCACTTTCTGTCACTCTAAATTTCAAGCTTCTGCCTATAACCCTAGGACACTCTTTTCCACCTTCTCCTCCTTCCTTAATCCTCCATGCCGCCATCCCTCTCTGTTGACAACTTTTTCAACCAAGAAGGTTGTTGACATCCGCTCCTTATCCACTCAGCCTATTGAGTCCACTGGTCCCACTCACACAGAACTACCCTACGCCTTGACTTCTTTCTCCCCGCGACTAGTAAGGTCCAGCCGCCTGACAACCTGCCCGCTCAACCCAATCCCCTCCTCCCTTCTCCAGACTATCTCCGGAGACCTTCTCCCATTCCTCCCTTCCTTCATCAACTCATCAAAAACGACATACCTGTATCCCTTCTTTCTTTTATTTCCAAAAGACTTGAGCGTGCTCTGGCCAACTGTCTCGCCATCGCTCTCAGAACGATCTTCTTGACCATAACCAGTCAGGGTTCAAGGCGGCTCACTCAACCGAGACTGCTCTTCTCTGTGTCACGGAGGCTCTCCGCACTGCCATAGCTGACTCTCTTTCTCCTCTTTTCATATCCTCCTTAATCTATCCTCTGCCTTCGACGCCATGAACCATCAGATCCTCCTCTCCGTCCTCTCAGGGCTGACCGTCTGAGGCTCTGAACACTCTTGGATTGCATACTACCAGGTGACGTGGAGATGATCTGTGTCTGTACCACGTACTCTCACTACTGGTGTCTCCCAGGGCTCAGTTCTAGGCCCTCACCTCTTCTCTCTGTACACCAAGTCACTCGGCTCTGTCATATCCTCACATGGTCTCTCCTATCATTGCTGTGCGGATGACACTCAACTACTTTTTCTCCTTCCCCCCTTCTGACACCCAGGTGGCGACATGCATCTCTGTGTGCCTGGCAGACATCCCAGCTTGGATGTTGGCCCACTGTCTCAAGCTCAACCTTGACAAAATGGAGCTGCTCTTCCTCCCGGGGAAGGCCTGCCTGCTCCAAGACCTTTGCATCACGGTTGACGACTCCACAGTGTCCTCTTCCCAGAGTGCAAAGAACCTTGGTGTGACCCTGGACAGCACCCTGTCATTCTCTGCGAACATAACTCGCTCCTGCAGGTTCATGCTCTACAACATCCGTAGAGTACGACTATTCCTCACACAGGAAGTGGCTCAGGTCCTTATCCAGACACTTGTCATCTCCCGTCTAGTCTACTGCAACCCTCTGTTGGCTGGGCACCCCGCTTGTGCCATCAAACCCCTGCAATTTATTCAGAATGCCGCAGCCCACCTGGTGTTCAAACTTTTCCCATGTCACCTCGCTCCTCCGCACACTCCACTGGCTTCCAGACAAAGCTTGCATCATCTTCAAGACCCTGGTGCTTGCCTACGTCGATGTGAAGGTGTTTAGTCCTAGGGTCCTGAGCTTAGTGATGAGCTTTGAGGGCACTATGGTGTTGAACGCTGAGCTGTAGTCAAGCACTTAATACCTACAGACGTGAGTGCTACAAGTCGGTAGTCATTTAAGCAGGTTAACTTGGCACTCTTGGGCACAGGGACTATGGTGGTCTGCTTGAAACATGTAGGTATTACAGACTCGGTCAGGGATAGGTTGAAAATGTCAGTGAAGACACTTGTCAGCTTATGCTCTGAGTACACGTCCTGTTAATCTGGCCTTGTGAATGTTGACCTGTTTCAAGGTCTTACTTACATTGGCTACGGAGAGCATGATAACACAGTCGTCCGGAACATCTGGTGCTCTCATGCATGCTTCAGTATTGCTTACCTCGAAACGCACATAGAGGTAATTTAGCCCTTCTGGTAGACTCGTATCACTGGGCAGCTCGTGGCTGGGCTTCCCTTTGTAATCTGTAGTAGTTTGCAAGCCCTGGCACATCCAATGAGCATCAGTGTAGTAGGATTCAAACTTAGTCCTGTATTTACGCTTTGCCTGTTTGATCGTTCATCCCAGGGCACAGTATGATTTCTTATAAGTGTCTGGATTAGTGTCTCGCTCCTTGAAAGCGACCGCTCTAGCCTTTAGCTCAGTGTGGATGTTGCCTGTCATCCATGGCTTCTTGTTGGAATATGTACGTACGATCATTGTGGGGACGATGTGGTATACTCCTCAATGCCATCGGATGAATCCCGGAACATATTCCGTGATTACTGAGGGGAAGAGGCGTTGTCATGCCATTTTTACGGCTGTGTTGGTGTGTTTGGACCATGATAGTTCCTTAGTGACGTGGACACAGAGGAACCCGAAGCTCGCGATCCGCTCCAATACAGCCCTGTACTTGACACGATTGTGATGTGTTGTTGACTCACATAACTATCTTAAGATGAACACACTAATTGGAAGTCACTCTGGATAAGAGCGTCTGCTAAATTACTAAAATGCTAAATATTATAAACAGTGGTTCACTCCACAGTACACAGTGGGTTCCCTCTCCCAACACTGAGCTGGGTTTATGGGGCTATCAGCCCCAGCCTGTTTAGAAGTATCTGCCCTCAGAGAGCTGTTGGTGACCCATTGGTGATCCATCCATTGGTGGTCCATAGACAACGGAACAAAGTGTGCTCCATGTTAACACCATGGGGAAGAACAGGCTGAGGCAGAGACAGGCCAGTGTGGAAGGGAAGACCTGCCTGTTGTTGCTATGTTGGGAACGGATGTAAAGGCTATGCATAGGCAGAAACAGAGGCAGGCCCTGTAATGTGCTGTAGTTAGCTGTGATGCCAGACCTCCGCCAGGGGAGCAGAGTGTGCTGTCTCACTGAGTGATACCCCTGTCTCTACCTCCGATAAATAATGCAGCCTCTACACACACGCACGCACGCACGCATGCCTTCAGAGCTACAAATGTATTAGCTGCTTTATATTCTTTTGTCTTGGGAAAACGGTTAGCAAGGGGGAGGAGGGGAGAGGAAATAGTGTACAACAGAATAACAACAACAACAGTGGCAACATTGGTTCCCCCCCCAGTCTTGGATCCCCCTGGTATACTGGAGGTCCCACACATCACCTGGAGGAATGGAGGAGGAAGGCAGGGGGGGGTGTTGGAGAGGAAAGAGAGGGAGAGAGATGCTTGTTGGAGAAGGAAGGGCGAGAGAAATTCTTGTCATTTGTGTGCCTTCCGGAAGGGAAGAGGGTTGGTGTTGGAATGTTGTGTACATTGAGAGAGATGGCCATCTGTTTTTCTGTATATATGCCGACAACACACACACACACACACACACACACACTCTTGTTGTATCTGTGATCTTGTCGGTCTCCATGGCTCAGGGACTGTCACTTTTCCTGTCAACACATGTGGGCGGGGCTATGGCCGT
>NC_052314.1:41704711-41924711 GCF_016432855.1 Salvelinus namaycush | reverse complement strand
TATTTCTCTAAATTTTTACAACGGAATTAAAAATGAAAAGCTGAAATGCCTCAATAAGTATTCAAATTAAACATTTACTTAAAAAGTCACATAATAAGTTGCAAAGACTCACTCTGAGTGCAATAATAGTGTTTAACATGATTTTTTATTGGCTTCCTCATCTCTTTACACCACACACATAATTATCTGTAAGGTCCGTCAGTCTAACAGTGAATTTCAAACACAGATTCAACCACAAAGACTCGGGAGGTTTTCCAATGCCTCGCAAAGAAAGGGCACCTATTGGTAGATGGGGGGAAAAAACTAAAAAGCAGACATTGAATATCCCTTTGAGCATGGTAAAGTTATTAATTACACTTTGGATGGTGTATCAATATACCCAGTCGCTACAAAGATACAGATGTCCTTCCTAACTGAGTTGCTGGAGAGGAAGATTTCGGGGATTTCACCATGAGGACAATGGTGACTTCAAAACAGTTACATAGTTCTCTCCTATCACAGCAATTAAACTGAGGATGGATCAACAAGATTGTAGTTACTCCACAATACTAACCTTATTGATAGAGTGAAAAGACGGAAACCTGCACAGAATTAAAATATTCCAAAACATGCATCCTGTTTACATTAAGGCATGAAAGTAAAACTGCAAAAAACGTGGCAAAGAAATTAACTTTGTCCTGAATACAAAGTGTTAGGTTTGGGAAAATCCAACACAACAAACAGATCACTGAGTACCACTCTTCATATTTTCAATCATGGTGGTGGCTACATCATGTCATACTTGTCACCGGCAAGGACTAGGGAGGTTTTTTTTTAGATAAAAAGAAACGGAATAGAGCTAAGTACAGGTAACATCCTAGAGGAAAACCTGGGTTAGTCTTCTTTCCAACAGACATTGCAAGACAAATTCACCTTTCAGCAGGACAATAACCTAAAACACAAGGCCAAATATGCGCTGCAGTTTCTTACCAAGATGACATTGAATGTTCCTGAGTGGCCTATGGCAAGACTTGGACATGGCTTTACAACAATGATCAACAACCAACATAACAGAGCTTGAAGAATAAAAAAAAGTGCAAATATTGTACAATCCAGGTGTGCAAAGCTATTAGAGACTTACCCAGAAAGACATCACTGCCAAAGATGATTCTAACATGTATTGACTTAGTGCGTTGAATACTTACCTAATCAAGATATATTAGTGTATTAGTGTTTTATCTTTATATATATATTACACACGCACACACACACACACACACACACACACACACACACACACCGCGACCGGGAGGCCCATGGAGCGGCGCACAATTGGCCCAGCGTCGTCCGGGATAGGGAGGGTTTGGCCGGCAGGGAAATCCTTGTCTCATCGCGCACTAGCGACTCTTGTGGCGGGCCGGGCGCAGTGCACACTGACACGGTCGCCAGGTGTACGGTGTTTCCTCCGACACATTGGTGCGGCTGGCTTCCGGGTTGGATGGGCATCGTATCAAGAAGCAGTGCGGCTTGGTTGGGTTGTGTTTCGGAGGACGCATGGCTCTCGACCTTCGCCTCTCCCAAGTCCGTACGGGAGTTGCAGCAACAAGACAAGACTGCAACTACTACCAATTGGATACCACAAAATTGGGGAGAAAAAAGGGGTGAAAAATACAAACAAAAAAAAAAACTTGTTTTTCAACCACTCCACAAATTTCCTGTTAACAAACTATAGTTTTGGCAAGTCGGTGAGGACATCTACTTTGTGCATGACACAAGTCATTTTTCCAACAATTGTTTACAGTCAGATTATTTCACTTATAATTCACTGTATCACAATTCCAGTGGGTTAGAAGTTTAAGTACACTGAGTTGACTGTGCCTTTAAACAGCTTGGAAAATTCCAGAAAATTGTCATGGCTTTAGAAGCTTCTGATAGGTTAATTGACATCATTTGAGTCAATTGGAGATGTACCTGTGGATGTATTTGAGGGCCTACCTTGAAACTCAGTGCCTCTTTGCTTGACATAATGGGAAAATCAAAAGAAATGGGTCTTCCAAATGGTAAATGACCCCAAGCATTCCAAAGTTGTGGCAGAATAGCTTAAGGACAACAAAGTCAAGGTACTGGAGTGGCCATCACAAAGCCCTGACCTCAATCCCACAGAACATTTGTGTGCAGAACTGAAAAAGTGTGTCCGAGCAAGGAGGCCTACAAACCTGACTCAGTTACACCAGCTCTGTCAGGAGGAATGGGCCAAAATTCACCCAACTTATTGTGGGAAGCTTGTGGAAGGCTACAACCGGAAAGTTTGACCCAAGTTAAACAATTTAAAGACAATGCTACCAAATACTAATTGAGTGTATGTAAACTTCTGACCCACTGGGAATGTGATGAAAGAAATAAAAGCTGAAATAAATAATTCTTTCTACTATTTTTCTGACATTTCATATTCTTAAAATAAAGGGGTTGATCCTAACCTACCTAAGACAGGGAATTTTTACTAGAATTAATTGTCAGATATTGTGAAAAACTGAGATTAAATGTCTAAGGTGTATGTAAACTTCCAACTTCAACTGTATATATACAGTGTATTCAGAAAGTATTCAGACCCTTTGATTTCCCCCCACATTTTGTTACGTTACAGCCTTATTTATTACGTTACATTTCCTCAACAATCTACGCACAGTACCCCATAATGACAAACAAAACAGGGTTTTAGAAAGTTTTGCTAATGTATGAAACATTTAAAACAAAAAAAACTTATTTACATAAGTATGCAGATCCTTTGCTACGAGTCTCGAAATTAAGCTCAGGTGCATCCTGTTTCTATTGATCATCCTTGAGATGTTTCTACAACTTGATTGGTGTCCACCTGTGGTAAATTCAATTGATTGGACACGATTTGGAAAGGCACACACCTGTCTATATAAGGTCCCACAGTTGACCGTGCATGTCAGAGCAAAAACCATGCCCTGAGGTCGAAGGAATTGTCCGTAGAGCTTCGAGACAGGATTGTGTCTAGGCACAGATCTGGGGAAGGGTACCAAAAAATGTCTGCAGCATTGAAGGTCCCCAAGAACACAGTGGCCTCCATCATTCTTAAATGGAAGAAGTTTTAACTACCAATACTCTTCCTAGAGCTGGCCACCCGGCCAAACTGAGAAATCGGGGGAGAAGGTCCTTGGTCGGGGAGGTGACCAAGAACGCGATGATCACTCTGACAGAGCCGCAGATTTACTTTGTTGAGATGGGAGAACCTTCCAGAAGGACAACCATCTCTGCAGCACTCCACCAATCAGGCCTTTATGGTAGGGTGGCCAGACGGAATCCACTCCTCAGTAAAAGGCACATGACAGCCCAATTGGAGTTTGCAAAAAGCATCTAAAGACTCTCTGACCATGAGAAACAAGATTCTCTGGTCTGATGAAACCTGGCACCATGCCTGCGGTGAAGCATGGTGGTGGCAGCATCATGCTGTGGGGATGTTTTTCAGTGGCAGGGACTGGGAGACTAGTCAGGATCGAGGGAAAGATGAATGGAGCAAAGTACGGAGAGATCCTTGATGGAAACCTGTTCCAGAGCCCTCAGTACCTCAGACTGGGGTGAAGGTTCACCTTCCAACAGGACAACGACCCTAAGCACACAGCCAAGACAACGCAGGAGTGGCTTCGGGACAAGTCTCTGAATGTTCTTGAGTGGCCCAGCCAGAGCCCGAACTTGAACCCAATCGAACATCTCTGGAGAGACCCGAATATAGCTGTGCAGCAATGCTCCCTATCCAACCTGAGAGCTTGAGAGGATCTGCAGAGAAGAATGGGAGAAACTCCCCAAATACAGGTGTGCCAAGCTTGTGTGTCATACCCAAGAAGGTATTCAGGGCTGTAATCACTGCCAAAGGTGCTTCATCAAAGTACTGAATAAAGGGTCTGAATAGTTATGTAAATGTGATATTTAACTTTTTTGTTTGTAATACATTTTCAAAAATTTCTACAAAACCTGTTTTTGCTATTTCATTATGGGGGTATTTTGTGTAGATTGTTGACCAAAAAATTACAATTCAATCTATTTTAATCCCACTTTGTAACGCAACAAAATGTGGAAAAGGTCAAGGGGTATGAATACTTTCTGAAGGCACTGTAGATAAAACATTACACGCCCAACGACGTCCCTGCGAGGAGGCTTCTAGCTAGCTACCTTTTATTTAATGTGTCTGTTCCCCGGATATAAAACAAAGGTAAGTAAAACAGTTTGCGTCCCTGTGATTGTTGAAGTGCTTGGAGTATAGAATTGTCACCTATGCTTACACAAGGAAGTGGCTTAATGAGTAGGACAGTTTTATGTGGCCAGGCCTTTGTTGTGCTGCGGCTAAAGCCTAGGCTGAAAGGGCCACGCTACCTTCAGGCCAAAACCTCTTCAAAGAGGCAGATTGTTCGATTGTACTCTTTCTTTCTTTCTTCCTTCCTTCCTTCCCCCCCATCCTCTTCCTCCTCCTTTTCTCTTTTGGTCGTTCTCTTATATTTATGGAGAAATCACGCTTGGCAATGTGAGAGGGGTCTCAGATGAAAAAAGGTGTTTTCCTTGATTTTATTTGGCGGGTGAGACCTGGGTTCCCTTTTTAGGGGCGTCGGCGCTTCAGTTAGTGGTCACTTAGCGAGACGCCGGAGAACATTTCCTTCCCTGTACTTAACCTCTGACCCGGGAAAGTAAAGGTGTAATCAAATCTTCCAGTGAGCTGGCTACAAGGTGCAAGTTGACTTTCGCTAAGGGCCGTGGGTGTGAAGGGAGATTTAAGACCCATCCAGGGAATATGAATAACAGTGCCGCGCTTAACACCCAACAGGTGTAGTTTACTTATCACATGAAAACCTAACCTACCCAAAGATATGTAGGTATTTATTTGGATTGAGATATTGCAGTTGGTTTATTCTGGTAATATCCCTACACCAGGAAAAAAAAACTCTCTTCTCTCTCTTCTAATTGTTTTTATGGGTAATTACATAATTTACGTCCTTACAAAAACACCAGTTAATTTATTTGAGCTTTTAGAGAATATAAGTCTTAAGAATTAAGACATAACGAAAAGGATTTGACCACATCTAGCCTATATCTTCTGTTCTGCCCATCTATGTGTAGATGGGAGAGTCTCTAAGGGGTTGTGTTGTGTTAGGGGATACAGTCTGTTGCCTGGCTACCAATCCACATCGCTTCGGCCAAGCGTCTCGCCCACTAACATTTCTGGAATTGAGGATTCGCTTCCTCCCCATCAACTTCTTGAATGCGAACACATTCAAACCATTCTGATTGCTCCCAGAAAACTATGGGTTTGTCCAGTGCCAGCCTACACGAAACATGAATCACTTTATTTTGATGTCAGCACACACACAACTTATAGGATTAGCAGGTTCAGATTGATGCATGGAGGTATTTGATCAAGCAACTAAATTAAATTCAGGATTAGTCGTCAGGAAATACCGTCGACGGGGTTGTGTTAGGGGATATAGACTGCGGGTTTGTGTTGTGTGTAGAGGATACAGTCGGGTTGTTTTGTGGTAGGGGTTCCGTGTTGGGGAAGCTACTATGAAAATATAGTTTACCAAGCTACCAGTTACTTCACACTGGAAGAAGTTAAACTGCAATAAAGCTACCCGTAAACATATAGTTTACTTAACTACTTTTTCAAAGTAACTTTAGTTAACGTCATCCAAACTACACTCAACAAAAATATAAACTTAACATGTAAAGTGTTGATTCCATGTTTCATGAGCTGAAATAAAAGATCCCTGAAATTTTCCATACCCACAAAAATATGATTTCTACATTTTTGGGCACAAATTTGTTTACGTCCAAGTTAGTGAGCATTTCTCCTTTGCCAAGATAATCCATCCACCTGACATGTAGCATATCAAGAAGCTGATTAAACAGCATGATCATTACACAGGTGCACCTTGTACTGAGGACTGGGGACAATAAAAGGCCACTATCTAAAATGTGCAGTTTTGTCACACAACACAATGCCACAGATGTCTCAAGTTTTTAGGGAGTGCACAATTGGAATGCTGACTGCAGGAATGTTCACCAGAGCTGTTGCCAGAGAATTGAAAGTTTATTTATCTACCATAAGCCCCCTCCAACGTTGTTTTAGAGAATTTGGCAGTACGTCCAACTGGCCTCACAACCACAGACCATGTGTATGGTGTCGTGTGAAGACCATGTGTATGGTGGGCGAGCGTTTTGCTGGTGTCAATGTTGTGAACAGAGTGCCCCATGGTGGTGGTGGGGTTATGGTATGGTCAGGCATAAGCTACGGACAACAAACACAATTGCATTTATTAATGGCAATTTGAATGCACAGAGATACCGTGACGAGATCTTAAGGCCCATTGTCGTGCCATTCATCCATTTCCATCACCTCATGTTTCAGCATGATAATGCATGGCCCCATGTCGCAAGGATCTGTACACAATTCCTGGAAGCTGAACATTTTCAAGTTCTTCCATGGCCTGCATTCTCACCAGATATGTCACAAACCCATTGAGCATGTTTGTAATGCTCTGGATCGACGTGGATGACAGCATGTTGCAGTTCCCGCCAATATCCAGCATCTTCGCACAGCCATTGAAGAGGAGTGGGACAACATTCCACAGGCCACAATCAACAGCCTGATCAACTCTATGCGAAGGAGATGTGTCACACTGCATGGGGCAAATGGTGGTCACACCAGATACTGACTTATCCACGCCCCTACCTTTTTTTCATGTTTCTGTGACCAACAGATGCATGTCTCTATTCCCAGTCATGTGAAATCCATAGATTAGGGCCTAATTTATTTATTTCAATTGACTCATTTCCTTATATAAACTGTAACTCTGTGAAATATTTGAAATTGTTGCATGTTGCGTTTATATTTTTATTCAGTGGACTTTGTGAAAAACTATCATATCTAAATCTTAAGTTGCAAGAACATTGGAGTCAGATGTTGACAGAATGTTTGAAGTGATAATTGGGCAGGTCTGATGCCGAAAAAGAAAGGAAATTCATGCGTTCTTTACCCATATTTTATTTTAGTCAAAAAGTAGCGTGTAGTTCCTGTAGTTAGCTAGACCAGTACATGGCAAAAAATGTTATTAACTACTGAAAACACTACAAAGATATGAATTTAGTTCAACTACCACCAAGCTCATCAAAATGTAATTAAATTACAAGTTGAACTATATGTTGTTTACTACTCCCCATCACTGTATGGCAGGTCCTGGGCCCCCCCCTGGGTGCACGTTTTGGTTTTTGCCCTAGCACTACACAGCTGATTCAAATAATCTAAGCTTGATGATGATGAGTTGGTTATTTGAATCAGCTGTGTAGTGCTAGGGGGAAAAAACAGAGTTTTGGAAACCCTGCTGTAGGGGATACAGTCTGAGGGGTTGTGTTGTGGTAGGAGATACAGTTGGAGGGTTTGTGAGTTGGCCATAGATTTAACTGGTTTACTCGGGAGTATCCAGTACTTTGAGTGATGTGTGTGTTTTAAAACAGCTGGAGAGATAGCCGGGCCTCCACACACATTGATGGATGTCTCTCTATCTGGGGATTTAGGAAGCACAAACAGACCTAAGCTGCTAACTGAGGAGAGGAGCAGTGATTTCTTAAATCGCTTCATTTTAGAAAAAAGAAACACATACTGTACCACAGGAAATAGCTCAGAAATAATAATCAGTTTTATGCAAAAACATGTACCAATCGGTGTGTGAGGCCTGACTGGACAGAGAGAGAGGAGAGAGATATGTGAAGGATTAGTGTCCAGCCTGGCTTTGTAAACAAAGGACCTGATGAGACTGATAATGACTGGTCTTTGTTTCAATGACCTGTTCAGAATTTTTTGAAAATGTATGGATTAATTTGGTTGTATTGATTTTTTTCCCCTTTTAATGTTGAAAATAAACTTCAACACATCTACAATGAGATGGGCAGTGTTTCTGTTATATGAATCTGAATTACTTCGAAGTATTTTGTCATTTGGAATACACTGAGCTGAACTACCAAAATACTTTTCTATACCATTTGTTTTATAGTGGTTCACCATTTTGTTTCCCACCTTCACCCTGCATTGGTATCAGAAGTCTGATGGCACTGCTAAATGAACTAAATATAAACGTGTTTACAAAAATGGAGCATGCTGAGTATTATTCTAATGATCTCCGCCCCGAAACAAGGTTTTGTCTAGAAGGGATACAGGTTTTGTCAAAATATACTTTTCTGTAACAGGTTTCGGAGTACTTACGCAGCAGGTTAAGATAATTAGGGTAGCAGGTTAGGAGAATGAGGTTAAGCTGTATCCCATCTAGACATGACCTCGAAACAAGGCCAATAACAATAACCAGTGTTCTTTGCAGTTCATTTTGGTCATTTAGCAGACACTCTTATCCAGAGTGACTTACAGTCAGTGAATTCAACTAAGGTAGATAAAGAACAACATATCACAGTCATAGCAAGTAAAAAGTTTCTTTAACCTTTACTGAGAATGTTGTTGCTGTTTGGGCCAGCTACTTGCTAATGTATTTCTGTATTTTAAAATACAAAATACATGTATTTGAATTAAAAACATTTCAAGTGTTTTATAGTTTATTTTGATACATTGATCTTTAGGGTATTTAGTCATTGTAATTTTTGCCCATCCCTGCCTAGATCCCATAGAAATATCCACTGCCTATTTATTTTTAATGTCCAGCCAGCATGTGAATTTTATAGTTCACACATGCATGTTACATTTGGGTTTGCAGAGTGTGACCTGATTACGGTGAGCTGTTCATGCGGACGTCAAAATATTGACATGTTAAGAAGCTGATTGTTTCAGGTTAATGGTCACTCAGGCCCTCTGATTGGTGTGCTTGGCTGCACTTGCCTGGGAACCGCCGTGTCATTGGCCCCCTTGCAGATTTAGTGATATGAACATTTGCATTAGGTTGACTTTATTGTTTTTTTCTTGTTGTGCGTTAATTCCAGTCTGCAGAGCAGCCAGTGACCCATGCCCTGAGAACTACCCAGTATCCCCCTGTCTCCCTCTACAGGACTTCCCTGGCTAATAAAAGTCTCTCTCACACACACACACATTTTCATTAAAGTTTCATTGTGATTTTTTTTGTGTGGTGAATTTTTGTTCGCCATTTCAGCCAGGTAGCCATTTCAATTTAACAAGTGACTTTTGTTAATGCAGCATGCCCGCACATTTTGTTTAATGTAAGTTTCATTTTGACAATATTCATTCATTTCTTTGTTCTTATATTTCACCTTCATTCAGTTAATGAAAGTTAATAAAGCATTATTTTTTTTTTAAATGATGAATGATAAACGGGACATAATCCAACGTCATTATGCAATGCCTCACTTCGATACCTCACCACATTTGTATTATTTGATTGCATAACATTATACATGCACTGAGCTCTCTCTCTCTTCTGAGCAACCTTCAAGCCAAAACAAAATGTTGGCCAAATTCCACCTCAAAAGGAAGTCAACTAACTCCGCCAAGAATATGTCAACCGTATAAAGAAAGCCATGTTGCAGATGCATTTGGCTTCTGGTGGGTGTATTTTGTGATTAGCTATAACACAAACACTACAGCATAATATTTTTTTTTGTTCATTTTATTTATTTATTTAACATTAATTTGACAAGGAAAAACCAGAAGGAATGTCTATTTTAAAATGTAAATAAGGGGTGGGAAAGAGAGAGAAAGAAAGTGAAAATGGGCAGTGGGTATTGCTTTTCTTTCTGTGCATCTGTGTGTTGGCTTGGGCTGAGCCTGGGCTGTGCATCTGGGATCGGTATGCTTGTAAACCATGGCATCCCTCCTCGTCCTCCTCTACCACAGCTTTCGTTGGCCCAGTCATGTTGGGTTGAAGAAACTAAAGCCAGTCTCTACCTCCCGTCTTTACCTCCCCAACCCACCGCCTTTAGACTAAAGCCTGCCTCTCTACCTCCCCTGCAAATAGCCCAAAATACGAAGAATGTCGTAATTACATAGTATTAGACAGTATTTACAGTATATTGTAGACCTATATATCTACTTTTAACCATAGTAGGCGGGCTATACATGGCTGTGTCCATAGCCTACTTTGTCTGTAAAAAAAAATACAACAATTGAATTTAAATATTTGTGTTTTTATTGTGAAATATAGCAAAATAGTAGGATATTAATTAGAATTCTGGATTGATTGTAAACGTGTATTTTGTGTTCTTTCTCTCTTGCAGTTATCTCCCCTGGTTTGAGATCTACTACAAGTTCCTGAACACACTAGCAGATCACCTAACCAAAAACCAGGTGATGCGGCCTTCATATCTCTGTACAGTACCTCCTTTAGGACATTTAATAAGATTCAGGGTTAACAAACCTGATATTGAGGTACAAGAAATCAAAAACTTTCCAGAAATGTATTTTGTTCCCGTCATGTGGCAGAAGTCACCAACCAACAATGGACTAGTACGCTACTTTTCATCAGCTTCTGTTGGGCATGATCTTGTTTTGCACACAGTAGCAGTTTAAGGTTGTATGTACAGTAGCTGGTTGTGAGAGCCATGTTGTTGTAAGCTGTTAGCATTGTTCTGTCTGTTTGTAAATGGGGCTGAGCTGGGGGAGAGAGAATCAGGCTTGGCTTGCTCTGAGTTTTTTGAGGCAGCGATGTTGACATTTCACAGACCAAACGCTGATTTAGAGCTAGAAGTCAACTCCTGATGATTTACTGGAAAACAACAAACAGTTTAGGAATACACACACACACTTTGTCAAACTATTTCAGTAACAGAGGGAAAGAAGTTCAGGGAATGTATAAAAGAAATGGGAAAAATGTACAGCTAGCGTAGAGTGGAATGATGAGGCAGTGTTTATACCAGAGCGCGAGAAAGGAGCGAGAGCGAACAGGGGGAGAGGGAGACGGAGAGAGGAAGGGAGCGGTTGGGAGCTGGGACTAAGGAGTACCATCAGTGTGCTGTCATGTAGCTTTGCTTCCTCAAAGCTACTATGCTGAGAGAGGGGTGAAGGGTCGCACACACAGGCGCAGGTTCAGGGGGTACAGGAAACAGAGCATGTCACGCAACACTTCAACCAATCAGAGCACAGGCGGTCATTAGCCTGCTCTCCTGCTTTTAGCATCTTGAATGTATTTTTTATGCATATGTATTTATTGTATAATGTGTATGTGTGTATGTGTATATATATATGTGTATATATATATATATTACTCTGTAATATATTTTACATATTCATATATACACAATAATCTCTTCTATATTCCTTCTAAAATGTCAATCTCTTTATTTCACAGACACAGTACTGTATTTGATTTGAACTGAAGTATAGTACTGTAAATTAATTTATGGATGGATTTCTTTGACAGATGTCATTTTCAGGAAAAACAAAAGTAGAGTACAAGTGTAAATGCTATTTTCTGTAAAATAATAAGTCCTTTGCTTGTGTGAAAATGTCTATGTTCATCTTTATCTCTGCTCTGAAGCAGAGAGAGATAGAGTGAAAGAGGGGAGGGATTCGGTAAGAGATAGATGAGGTATGTGTGTGTGTAAATGTTGGGTGACTGCAGTGTTGGTGTGCATGATTTGGTTTATATTTACCCTGCTGTTGCAAGGCGATGGAGGGATGTTGACAGACGAGGGGAGACCGTAGCGATGAGGGTTTAGGGCCAGGGGTAAATTAAGTGTTTCCTCAGGCTCAGCCCGGTTACTGACCATGCGTGTGAGCATTCAGCCTCTCTTGACAGGAGGCTGTTCAATCTCACACTCTCTCACTGTCTATCACACACACTCTCTCTCTCTCACTCACTCTCTTACACACACACACACCGTTTCACACACATAGTCACGCGCAGGCATACACACTAATGTTAAAGCTCCACCATCGAAAACTGGCATTCAGAAGAGACAGAAATTCTCTGAAGCCAAAATATTTTTCATAAATAAGAACCTTTTTTCTTTGTCTTAGTAACCGGTCTTAGTGACTACGTAATTATGTCTTAGCAACCTCTATTCCAATTATACCGTGCTCTTTATCATTATAACAGTAACTAGACAAATTATTCAGAGTTCATCCAGTAAAAGATGTGTGATGACGGTGCCTGTTTGGTGGCCAGCCTGATCTCTCTATGGAGCACAGACTTCTGGGTAACTACACATCAGAACCCCAGCCCCTGTACAGTAGGTCCTAAATCAGCGCTGGGTAACAGTCCTCTGCTGTGGCCGGACACATCGCTCTGCCTCTTTTTCTTAACCTCCGCATCCTCGCCGCTCGTTAAACGCTGTGTGTCAGACGGATGTTTCTAGCCTCTCGGAGGAACACACACTCCGCTTCCAGGTCCCAGCGCCCTGCTCCCAGCTACTTGCCAGCCACACCGTCAGCGCCTTTTCAAATCGCTCATGAGTTGACATACAATATCAGATTACATTTTTGTGTGTTTTGGTTTTGTTGTTAAGTTATATACAGTACCAGTCAAAAGTTTGGACACACCTACTCATTCCAGTGTTTTTCATTATTTGTATTATTTTCTACATTGTAGAATAATAGTGAAGACATCACAACTAGGAAATAACACATATGGGAATCATGTAGTAAGCAAGAAAGTATTACAAAATATATTTTAGATTCTTCAAGGTAGCCACCCATTGCCTTGATGACAGTTCTGCACACTCTTGGCATTCTCTCAATCAGCTTCATGATGAATGCTTTTCCAACAGTCTTGAAGGAGTTCCCACATGCTGAGCACTTGTTGGCTGTTTTTCCTTCACTCTGCGGTCCAACTCATCCCAAACCATCAATTGGTTTGAGGTCGGGTGATTGTGGAGGCCGGGTCATCTGATGCAGCACTCCATCACTCTTCTTCTTGGTCAAAAGCATGGTTTTTGCAACTGCACCTTAAGAAACTTTCATAGTTCTTGACATTTTCAGTGTGGAATGACCTTCATGTAATGATGGACTGCCGTTTCTCTTTTCTTATTTAAGCTGTTCTTACCATAATATGGACTTGGTTTTTTACCAAATAGGGATATCTTCTGTATACCACCCCTACCTTGTCACAACACAACTGATTGGCTCAAATGCATTAAGATGGAAAGAAATTCCACAAATTAACTTTTAACAATATATTCCAGGTGACTACCTCATGAAGCTGGTTGAGAGAATGACAATACTGTGCAAAGCTGTCAAGGCAAAGGGTGGCTACTTTGAAGAATCTCAAATATAAAATATTTAAATATAAAATATAATATATTGACTTTTTTGGTAACTACATGATTCCATATGTGGTATTTCATAGTTTTGATCTCACTATTATTCTACAATGTAGAAAATAGTAAAATGAAAGAAAAAGACTTGAATGAGTAGGTGTGTAAACTTTTGACTGGTACTGTGTGTGTGTGTGTGTGTGTGTGTGTGTGTGTGTGTGTGTGTGTGTGTGTGTGTGTGTGTGTGTGTGTGTGTGTGTGTGTATATATAAGTATGTGTGTGTATGTATGTATGACACATGGTTTTACATTTGTATAATTTGTATTATTCTTATTGAGTTTAATTTATGGTGTGTTCTAAGGAGAATGAGCTGAATGACATGCTGAACTCACTGTACAGTCTGCCGGTGCCAAAGCCCTTCACCCCAGTCAACCTGAGTGTGGTAAGTACAGTGGGACCACTTGTGCTGTACACTGAAGAAAGAGGGAGGGGGAAAACGAAGGGAGGAGAGAATAGTGATGGGAGAGGAGGGGAGATATAGTTGAGACAGATGGGTTCGTGAAAAGAGAGTGGCGAGATGAGAGTGAGTTAGAGGAGCGCTTGGATAAGGAAGAGTGGAGGAATAGGAGTGAGATACAGTTGAAGTCGGAAGTTTACTTCCACCTAAGCCAAATATATTTAAACTTAGTTTTTCACAATTCCTGACATTTAATCCTAATACAAATTCCCTGTCTTAGGTCAGTTAGGATCACCACTTTATTTTAAGAATGTGAAATGTCAGAATAATGGTAGAGAGAATGATTTATTTCAGCTTTTATTTCTTTCATCACATTCCCAGTGAGTCATAAGTTTACATACACTTAATTCGTATTTGGCAACATTGCCTTTAAATTGTTTAACTTGGGTCAAACGTTTCGGGTAGCCTTCCACAAGCTTCCCACAATAAGTTGGGTGAATTTTTGCCCATTCCTCCTGACAGAGCTGGTGTAACTGAGTCAGGTTTGTAGGCCTCCTTGCTCGCGCACGCTTTTTCAGTTCTGCACACAAATGTTCTGTGGGATTGAGGTCAGGGCTTTGTGATGGCCACTCCAGTACCTTGACTTTGTTGTCCTTAAGCTATTTTGCCACAACTTGGAAGTATGCTTGGGGTCACTGTCCATTTGGAAGACTCATTTGCAACCAAGCTTTAACTTCCTGACTGATGTCTTGAGATGTTACTTCAATATATTTACATAATTTTCCTGATCATGATGCTATCTATTTTGTGAAGTGCACCAGTCCCTCCTGCAGCAAAGCACCCCCACAACATGATGCTGCCACCCCTGTGCTTCACGGTTGGGATGGTGTTCTTCGGCTTGCACCATCCCCCTTTTTCCTCCAAACATAACGATGGTCATTATGGCCAAACAGTTCTATTTTTGTTTCATCAGACCAGAGGACATTTCTCCATAAAGTACAATCTTTGTCCCCATGTGCAGTTGCAGACTGTAGTCTGGCTTTTTTTTAAGGCGGTTTTGGAGCAGTGACTTCTTCCTTGCTGAGCGGCCTTTCAGGTTATGTCGATATAGGAATCGTTTTACTGTGGATATAGATACTTTTGTACCTGTTTCCTCCAGCATCTTCACAGGGTCCTTTGCTGTTGTTCTGGGTTTGATTTGCACTTTTAGCACCAAAGTACGTTCATTTCTAGGAGACCGAATGCGTCTCCTTCCTGAGCGGTATGACGGCTGCGTGGTCCCATGGTGTTTATACTTGCGTACTATTGTTTGTACAGATGAACGTGGTACCTTCAGGCATTTGGAAATTGCTCCCAAGGATGAACCAGACTTGTGGAGGTCTACAATTCTTTTTCTGGGGTCGGCTGATTTCTTTTGATTTTCCCATTATGTCAAGCAAAGAGGCACTGAGTTTGAAGGTAGGCCTTGAAATCCATCCACAGGTACGAACTGCAAAAATCTCTGAAGCTGGAGACTCTTACCTCCCTCACTAGCTTTAAGCACCAGCTGTCAGAGCAGCTCACAGATCACTGCACCTGTACATGGCTCATCTGTAAATAGCCCATCCAATCTACCTCATCCCCATACTGTATTTATTTATTTATCTTGCTCCTTTGCTCCCCAGTATCTCTACTTGCACATTCATCTTCTGCACATCCTACCATTCCAGTGTTTAATTGCGATATTGTAATTACTTTGCCACCATGGCCTATTTATTGCCTTACCTCTCTTATCCTACCTCATTTGCACATGCTGTATATAGATTTTTCTACTGTATTATTGATTGTATGTTTGTTTATTCCATGTGTAACTCTGTGTTGTTGTATGTGTCGAACTGCTTTGCTTTATCTTGGCCAGGTCGTAGTTGCAAATGAGAACTTGTTCTCAACTAGCCTACCTGGTTAAATAAAGATGAAATAAACATTTTAAAATGTAAAAACTCCAATTGGCTCGATGTCAATTAGCCTATTAGAAGCTTCTAAATTTTCCAAGCTGTTTAAAGGCACAGTAAACTTCTGACCCACTGGAATTGTGATACAGTGAATTATAAGTGAAATAATCTGTCTGTAAACAAATGTTGGAAAAATTACTTGTGTCATGCACAAAGTAGATGTCCTAACCAACTTGCCAAAACTATAGTTTGTTAACAAGAAATTTGTGGAGTGGTTGAAAAATGAGTTTTAATGATTCCAACCTAAGTGTATGTAAACTTCCGACTTCAACTGTAGGTGAGGAGACTGGGCTACACTTTGTTTAGAAATACAAGTGGCATTAAGCTGTTAACTTTTTATGGCTGCAATCCTGTTACCGGAATGATATGATAACAGCCAGTGAAAGTGCAGGGCGCCAAATTCAAACAACAGAAATCTCATAATTAAAATTCCTCAGACATTCATGTGTCTTATATCATTTTAAAGGTAATCTTGTTGTTAATCCCACCAAAGTGTCCGATTTCAAATATGCTTTTCAGCGAAAGCACTACAAATGATTATGTTAGGTCACCACTTAACCACAATAAGCACAGCCATTTTTCCAGCGAAAGATAGCTTTCACAAAAAGCAGAAATAGAGATAAAATTAATCACTAACCTTTGATTATCTTCATCAGATGACACTCATAAGACTTCATGTTACACAATACATGCATTCTTTGTTTGATAGGTGTAGAAGTTCATATTTATATAAAATAATCTGAGTTTACATTGGCGCGTTACATTCACTAGTTCCAAAAACATCAAGTGATTTTGCATAGCCACATTGTTTCAACAGAAATACTCATCATAAATGTAGATGATAATACAAGTTATACACATGGAATTATAGATATACCTCTCCTTAATGCAACCGCTGTGTCAGATTTAAAAAAAACTTTACGGAAAAAACAAACTATGCAATAATCTTGGACGGCGCTCAGAACATTAGCCAAATTAGCCGCCATGTTGGAGTCAACAGAAATACAAAATTACATCATAAATATTCCCTTAGATTTGATTATCTTCATCAGAATGCAGTGCCAGGAATCCTAGTTCCACAATAAATCGTTGTTTTGTTCGATAATGTCAATTACTTATGTCCAATTAGCTAATTTTGCTAGCATGTGTAGTACACGTGTCCAAACGCTCACGCAGATCCAGGCAAACGTCGAACGTAAACTTCAAAAAGTTATATTACAAGTCGAATAAACTGGTCAAACTTAGTAAAGAGTCAATCTTCAGGATGTTGTTGTCATCTATATCCAATAATGTTCCTACCGGAGCATTCTTTTCAGTCTCTATAAGTAATGGAATGCATGGCGATATCATGAGGAATGTGCGTGACCAAGAACTGGCACTCTGCCAGACCACTGACTCAAACACCTCCCATCCGGTCCCACAACACAGCATAAGCTTCATTCCACGTTCTACTGACTGTTGACATCTAGTGGAAGGCATAGGAAGTGCAAACAGATCCATATATTACAGGGAATTGAATAGGCGATGACTTTAACATCGACCACTCTCAGAATTCTCACTTCCTGTTTGGATTTTTTTTCTCAGGTTTTTGCCTGCCATATGAGTTCTGTTATACTCACAGACATCATTCAAACAGTTTTAGAAACTTCAGAGTGTTTTCTATCCAATACTAATAATAATATGCATATATTAGTAACTGGGACTGAGGAGCAGGCCGTTTACTCTGGGCACCTTTTATCCAAGCTACTCAATACTGCCCCTGCAGCCATAAAGTTAAACTCTGAGTGGTTGGTACCGGGTCCAGCAAATTTCCCAGCGAGTTTGGGGGCACTCCCACCACAACATTTTTCGTCAGAAAATTGAACGTGACATATCATTTGAAAGCTACAGTCCTTGTCTTTTTGGAAATCAAACTCAAATTTTACTGCTGGCCATAAATCATGCACAATATGGTCATATTCATAGAGTATGCAATGTAGGTCAATCCACTAAAAGTGCAAACATTTAGTATTCATGGAAAGGGTATACCCTGATGGTCATTATAAAGCAATGCATTTCCTTCTCCTTCCACATTACCTTGTATGCATCCTCCACATGCACCATTGATCTACCTCATCATTTACAATAGGAAAAGTGAATGGGAAAAGAGGTTTGAAGTTTCTTCACCTGTCCGTGTCTTATTTATTTATTTCCCTGGTTGCTAAGGTCTTTTTAAGATGTCAGGCTTGAAAATCCGTTCAGCCATTTTGGCACAGTGACTCACTACCCAAACCAGTCGCAACTGGTTTCAAGTGGCCAATAGAAGTCATGTGATATCCTACTGCTGTCTAGTGGATGATCTCGGAATCAGACAGGGGATATATGTACATCATTGGCTAGGTAGAGACTTCGCTTTCTCCTCTAATGTGTACTGAACAAAAATATAAGCGCAACATGCAAAAATGTAAACGATTTTACTGAGTTACTGTTCATATAAGGAAATTAGTCAATTGCGAATTTTATTAGACCTTAGCTATGGCTTTCACATTATTTGGCGGGGTGCAGCCATGGGTGGGCCTGGGAGGGCATAGGCCCACCCACTTGGCAGCCATGCCCACCCTCTGGGTTGCCAGGCCCAGCCAATCAGAATGAGTTTTCCCCCACAAAAGGACTTTATTACAGACAGAAATACTCCTCAGCATCCACCCACCCACTGTCAGACGATCCCACAGGTGAAGACGACGGATGTGGAGGTCCTAGGCTGGCGTGGTCTGCAGGCGTGAGGCCGGTTGGACGTACTGTCAAATTTGTTGGAGGCAGCTTATGGTAGAGAAATTAACATAAAAAAATATATATCTGGGATTTTTTTTATTTCAGCTCTTTAAACATTGGACCAACACTTTACATGTTGCTTTTCAATTTTTGATCAGTATAGATCATTCCTCTAATCGTAAAAAAATGAAAGCATGGCACGTTGCACAAGCCCTGCACTTTTTAAATGGCTGTTTGCGCATGTTTAGAGCGCCACCATTAAGTTAAAGTATCTATTTTTTTTATAAATTTAAAAAATATATAAATTTTGGAACAGTAATTGGTGACAAACAGTACTAGTCAAAAGTTTGGACACTCATTAAAAGTTTATTTATTTATTTTTACTATTTTCTACATTTTCTACATCAAAACTATAAAGTAACACATATGGAATCATGTAGTAACCAAAGAAGTGTTAAACTAATCAAAATATATTTTATATTTGATGTTCTACAAAGTAGCCACCCTTTGCCTTGAAGACAGCTTTGCACACTCTTGGCATTCTCTCAACCAGTTTCATGAGAAATGCTTATCCAATAGTCTTGAAGGAGTTCCCACATGCTGAGCACTTGTTGGCTGCTTTTCCTTCACTCTGCGGTCCAACTCATCCCAAATCATCTCAATTCAGTTGAGGACTGCAGAGTGAATGAATAGCAGCCAACAAGTGCTCAGCTGTCAAGGTAAAGGGTGGATACTTTGAAGAATCTCAAATATATATATATTTTTTATAGTTCATAGTTTTGATGTCTTCACTATTATTCTACAATGTAGAAATTAGTAAAAAATATATATAATTGAATGAGTAGGTGTGTCCAAACTTTTGACTGGTACTATATTTTATTTCAAAGCTAGACTTTCAAATATCTTACTCCCCAACATAGGGACAATGTAAAAAACAACAACATACATTTCAGGTTTTTTGGCACCTTTATCATAATCACACATTTCTTACCTTTCTACCAGTACTAAGCATGTGTTTGTAGGACTTATAGTTTTGAAACCGAAATGTACTTTGAGGGTAGTATACAAAACAAAAATATAGTTTTTCAATTACCAAAAAAGCAACTATTGTTTAAAATATAATTCTGTATTTATGTTATTATGCATACTTTACTGTATTGGGTTTTAGTCTTTGTCCATAAGGATCCGCTATTCTTTATTTAGACTAATTAAATCAGCTAGCCTCTCTCAATGTAATATCTAATGTCTCTAGGGGTTATACAATTACACAGTTCAATTAATTCCAGTTGCCTTTATTAAGTAATCAATACATTGCTTAGAAAGGTTAACAAGTGGAATTGTGCTGACTTATGAGGGGGGAAATACAATTTATTCTGTCATTTTTAGTCTGGCACGCTTTTAATATGCTTTTATTTTTCATTACCAAGGTTCATTGAGAACACACCGAGAGGAGAGGTTAGGGTTCAACTGCTTTCTGTAGAAAATACAAGTTTGATTTTTAATTGATGAAGCAGAATCTTCCACAAAAAGTTATTTTTGTTTTTATCATGACAGCCTTGGAAAAAAAAGATGGATCATTGTCCCCTTTCAAGTGTGAACTCTGTTTTGCTCTCTATCACTTTCACTGTGAAGACCGCGCTGTTGCATATAGCCACTGGGCAAGTACTGAGAGATGCACCAAGCCAGCAGCCGGTGAGTGGAGGAGAAGAATGAGTGAACAAGAGAACGGGGAGAAAAAGGAGGGAGGGGAGAGAGAGAAAGAGATGGGGAATTTTAAACCGCTGCTGCTGCAATAACCGCATGGGAGCTGAGGCTTTCCAATTTGGCCAAATAAGCCTGGCTATCTTTTTAAATCTCACAAAAGCAAACTATCCTGGGCCTTGGTGTCTGTTTCTTCTCCTCTGGAAAACAATCAAACTTAGTGAATGATTAATGTTGTTCCATGCTACTGTATTCTCTTTCTGCATATTTAAAGTATTTTTTTATGGTGCATGTTTAAAGCAAAGGCAATTGTGCTCAGAAAGTCTCCTTGATGCCTTTCCCGTTAACCCACATTTCATGTTTTTATATAAACATCGATTGAAAAAAAACAACAACAGATAAGCAAACACACAGTGAGGGCCTGGGACTGATGGAACTGAATTGAGGAGAATACAATGATCGTGCTGTGCCGTGGGTTTATAAGGCGACAATAACGCACCATTCAGACATCACGCTACTCACTGACACCATTCCTGGAGGTGACAGCATCCATATTATTTTACATTATTCATTGGAACATTGACAAGGCAGCAAATAATGTGACAGTGACTCAGACTCATATAAAGCACAATTATCGCCATCAGCAATTACAAATTAGGTTACATCATTCATTTAGGTGAATTGTCATCAGAGGTTGTTTGTGGCTGACTGTAGTTTTGCCTATTGCTTAAATCACTTTTCCCAGGTGAGGGGGATTATGGGTGTTGTAGTTTTGGACCAGTGCTTGGCGATGGGTTCTCTGTCTCTGCGCTCTTCTAAGGAGGCAAAATGCTGGGGTTAATTCATTTTATGAGTGTGCACATGCACTTGTATATGTGTCTGTCATCATATGGTGTGGGTCAAAAAGTATCAAAAGAAGAGCATGACAGGGAGAGAGAAGTTGAAAGTGTAAAGAGTGGTTACTGTGCCGTCCAGGCCTCTTTGATCCAAATAGTCAACCTGCTCTGCTCCCCCAAAGTGAGACAGGCAGCTCTCTGATCCTCTCAACAACCCGTGTGTGTTTGTGCTTTCTTTAATGCTGAAATAAAGACCTTGTTTCCCACCAGAGAGCTCAATCTTAAATCTATAGGGTATAGGGATCCGGGCTGCCGTGTGTGTGCGTGCGTGTGTTTGTGTGTGTGTCAGTGCTGCCCTCCTAGCTATGTCAGTACAGACGGAAGCTCGACAATTCCCACAGAAAGAGGAGTTCTAGATCACTCTGAGTGGCGTGCTGCGCTACGTTGCTGACCCTGTCTTCTCTCCGTATACTTTGTGTTTCCTCAGCACTCCTACTTCATAGCCCCAGATATCAACGGCTTGCCCACAATCCCCGAGAGTGTAAGTCTACCCTTCTGGTTTACCAGCGTGCAAGACCTAGATCTTACCCTGTCGAATAGAGCGCAAAATATATTGCATTTTGAATGAAATTGATCATTGAAATGTTTTTAGTTGGTGAGTGCTGTCCATTTGAGTTTTCTGTGAAATACCGTAAACCTATGACCTGAATTTGTAATAATGGTTACGTCCTCGATTTGCAGGAAAGAGCCATCCCTAATGCTCAGAGAAGTGTGTCGTTATAAAGTCACTAACTGTCCTGTCTCTTCTGTTTTCCCAATCCAGAGGAACCTGACAGAGTATTTTGTGGCGGTGGACGTCAACAATATGCTGCATCTGTACGCCAGCATGCTGCACGAAAGACGCATCATCATTACCTCAAGCAAGCTTAGCACTGTGAGTACCTCTTCATTATACTACTATACTACTACTACATGGTACAGATTCATGGTATGGTACAGATTCATGCTTTAAAGGAACATTATATTAACCAGGGTTTATGTTTCTGATTAAACATGGCATTCCTCATTAATATTACAGCACTACATCAAACTTAATATCTAAACGTTCACAGCTTGAATGCATGTATGCACACAGACACACACACATGGACAGAGTTCAGTGGTCCTCCAGTCATCCGGCTCCTCTATCTCCAGTCTCTGACAAGTAGGAAAGCCAGCACTAAGGCAGGATTATATTTGACTGTTTGTCTTAAAGCTTCTAGGTTTTAATGGCAGACAAGCCCTAAATTATCAGTTATTAGACGCTCTAACTCTCTTACATAGTTTATTATCAGTTATTAGGCATTTAAATCTCTGCCGTAGTACCTGTAGAGGTCTTTCTCTCTGTGCTTATCATTGTGGCTGACAGCAGAACCAAATGTTTATGACAGGGAGAGCACGAGTGACGTCATCCACGCTCCTATCTCTACTATTCTGCTCCGGTATCTTCCTGCAGGCCGGAATGCGGAACCGGGGAGTGGGGTGGGGAGAGGAACCCAAGGTCTCCCTGAGGAGGGAGTGGAGGCGTCCGGGGAAGGTGTAGAAAATTACCCAACCCCTAGAGAATTTCACCTCTCTCCTCCACTCACCTCTTCCCCCCCACCCCTCAGCATGTCAGCCCCTAAGAGCCCCAGCCGTGCCCACTGACTCCGGGGGTTACAGGGTGTAAATTATCAGAGCCACGGGTGACGGCTGTTTTCTTAGCAGACGGCTGGAAGTGATATTCTGTATGATTTACAATTTTGCGTCGCGACAAGACAAACTGCCTGAGGTTTATTTAACTTATGTCGACGCCCATCGTTAGACCACCCAAAAGCCTTTTATTGTTAATCTCTCCATCCATCCCTCCCTTCGTCCATCAATCAAAACATAAATGCTGTCCTTTTTATTAGTAGAGTGTGTGTGTTTCTCGTAGTCCATCCCTGGCATTACTTTTAAAGAGTAGTTTGCAGAAAGAAGAGAGAGATTAGGCCTCCATCTGACCCCTGCTACCACTGTCCCTCTGAGAGATGGCGAAAGAGAGAAATGGAAAGAGAAAGATAGAAATGGAGAGAAGAAGAGGGAGAGAGAGCATGGGAGAGAGACTAGACACTGCATACATTATGTGGGCTCCAGGCAGAGGGCCTGCCTGTGTGTTAGGGTCCCTAGTGATCCCGCTGTGCCAGTGTAGCAGAACATGGCGGCATGCCTGCAAGCGCCCAACAGCAAAGGAATAAATCATGATGGTACAACAATGCATCAGTTGACTTATTGCTGTTTTGTGACCGGAGGTGAGTGGTACCACTGTTTTGAAAGGCGTGTGGTGGTGCGGTGCGATGGCCGAGGCAGTCAGCCGAGCATGCAGGCTTGTCATGCCGCCGTATAATTGTGCTGCATCAGGCCTCCTCTAACTAGTCAGCTGGGAGGCCCGTGTCTTTCATCTTCCCCTCCCCTGGCCTCGCCGGGCCCTGGCCCCCTCGGTAGGCAGTCGGCAGGCCCCTGACAGCAGCCTTCTCATCATGCTGTCAGTATTATGCTAACTAGGACCATCCATCCACCACGGCCCTGAGTGCTAGCTGCCTGCCTGCCTCACCACCGCACAGCGCCTTGGCCCTAAAACTTACTTCTCACTTTTCACTCTCCACTTCTTCTAGTCTATCAACCTCCCCTGCTTTCTCTTTCCGTCTCCCGTTGCTTTCTTTCTCTCTAGCTCCTAGTCGCTCTCTTTCGGTCTCTCTTTCTGCTTTCTCACTCTGTCACCTTTCTTTCCATCTCTTGTTCTATGTCTGCTTTTTGTCTTTCTTTCCTCTCTTGTCCCTATAGCCACATTTCTTATGGTGGCTGGTGGTCAGCGCATCATCTGTATCCTGTGTTTTTGTTCCCCCATTTTTATTTTGTTGCAGATTTGTTTTTGTGTGTGTGCAGGGGTGGATGTGACTGTGTGTGAGGGTGGCCTGGTGTTACTGCGATGCCCTCTTTCTCTGTGTCTCAGTGCCATCTACCTGTTAGTGGCACACCTGTGTGGCTCTGCACTGATACCAGGCCTTTGTCAACACACAGAGAGAGCAGAGCAGAGGTAATTGGGTGTCTTCCTTTGGATGAGGTGAGGAGGAGAGAAGAAGGGGAGGAGAGGAGAGGGAGGGATCGGGTAGAGGGCGTGGTGAGGTGTATGAGCTTAGCGAGAGGGGGAGGGGAGAAGAGGAAAGAGAAGATTGGCGAAAAGGCAGAAAAGAAGAGTTGAGAATTGAGGTTTGTTGATGTTGCCTATTCCTCCCCCAGGCCAGTCTAAACCAGTTAAAGAATGGTGTGGGTGAGCAGTTGTAGCACAGTTACTCTGAGCTCGGACAGGAGAGAGACTCTTTAGTTTGTAGGGTCCTGTCTTGGTGAACATCACACATAGAGTGTGTGCCTGGTTGACTGCTTGTCAAAGCAGATGTTTTAAAGGCAGAGCAACAAGCTCATCCGAATAAGACAACAGATTCCTACGAAAGTGTTGTGACGTGCTCTTTGATGGCTAACAGCGTTGTCTTTGATAGTTACCTGTCTGTTGCCACCCACGCTCCCTGTTCACATCACTGATGAACTGCATTCTTCTGAGCGGCTTGCTTTCATAAATCAGTTATTAGTACGTTATTAGTTCCTTACCGAGTGCACTATACAATCATAACTGTCTTGAAGCAGGTCTTGCAAGGAAAATCGATTTTTTTCAATTCAATTGAATTAATAACAGTGGATATTGTAGGGGGCAAAAATATTGTTCAATTCCTGAGCGAGTTATTTAGGAATAGAATGATAGTTGGTACACAGTGTTCACAGATTGTCTCCTCTTAAGGGGAAATATTGTGTTAATATGTTCAGTTTCTCTCAGTTTATAGTATTGTGCGTTTAATGTGGTCAGTTTATGTGAGGACTTAGGAGAGCTGTCAGGGCTGGATGGGATCTGGTGCCTTCAGAAGCCGGCTGTTGCTGTATAATCTTTGACCCATCTGAGACTCACACTCACACACAGACCGAGGCAGAGGCTCATTACTGGGAGGGCCCCAGGTCCCAGAGGGCCAAGGCTAGCACCTAAAGCAGCCCTAATCCAGTATTTGTTCTCGGGGACTGTATCTGTGCTGTATCTGTGATTCTCCACTGAACGGAATATTAAGCACCAGGTCTTTTGTGGAGCGTGTAAGCCATTTGGCTCCACACATCTATTATTTATTAGCTTGGCAAATATTTTATAAGGGCTCCTAGCCGCCCGCGACCTGCTCTCTGGTGGAGCCCCTAAGAAAAAAAAGAAAGAAAGCGCTTACAAATGTCTATTTTTGATTTAATCGTCTCTAACACCTATGTGTTAGTTGGCTATAGATAGACATGGGGTTGGTTTGGGTTAACTGTGAGAAGGAAGTATGAACTATGCCTTTGGACTCCTACAACCTCATCTCCTTCCTCCCCGGTTGGTAGGGGGAGGAACAAATCACATCAAAACATTTTATTTCTTATGTTTATCTTAGTTTCGGTAGGAACCCCCCCCCCCCCATCCTTAGAAGAGAGATACGCTGTCTTCTCTTTTAACCTGAGAGTAAAGCAGGCCAATCGAGGGCTAAGTGAGCCTCACCTTGAGGACTGGCTGTGGCTGAGATAATTGGAGTTGGTTAGCTATTTTTTTCTGTCCCATTACCTCCTGGTACCAACGGCTGAGCCTCCTCTCTCTCTGTCTCCCTGAGGAAGGAGTTTGCGTGTGTGTTTGCATGTGTGTGTATGTGCGTGTTTGCTTGTCTGTGTGTGCCTGTTTGTGTGTGTCGGTGTATACAAAGGAGGTGTGCACCGCTGATCCATTGACCTTTCTTCATCATTATTTAATAGGTTTATACTGTCACCATTTACTAGGAGAGGAGAGAAAGGCAAGACAGCTTTGATACTCTCCTGTCTCCAACCGATACACTCTCACATTAATATTCATACAATTGATTTATTTCCTCCTTAGAAAAAAAATGTTTGCTGGGGAATTAAATCTGACAGGACTGTAGCATTGTTGTATTTTATTTGAAGGAGGCGGCAAGCGAGTATGCATATGCAGATATGTGGAGAAAGACACCAATTAAAAGTTGATTAAGCCTTAATGATGGTGGGACTCTGAGAGATTGCAGGAAAGTAAATTATTGCTCCTCTCTCTAAATAAAAAATGAAAACGGTTGAACCTCCCCACCACACACACACACACACACACACACACACACACACACACACACACACACACACCTCATATGTTAAGAGCTACACAGACGTTCAGGCTCTTTCTTTAAGGGGGGGGGGGGGGGGGGCTTGGTGCTCTTTGTGTCGGTTCAGTTCAGTCGCCAAGCTTGGCCGCGTTTGCTAGCTCGCCGGTCACTTGTGACATTGTGTGTAGTTTGTGTGTGTGTCTGCGGTTCACACTTCCTAGCATAGCGCCTGCTCCCAGGTCCCAGCGGTATTGGCCCAGCCCGTAGTGCTAGCGTTGGCGGTCTCTCTTGGCTAACTCATGTTTCATTCTTTGGCAATTTGCCCTAATGAAGTCCCCACAGAGCCCTCAGACCACTGTTCTCTTTCTATATTTAATCATGTTATTTTAATCTGCAGGATGAGCTAGCTAGGCTGCCCCTCTGTTTGTGTGTGTGTGTGTGTGTGTGTGTGTGTGTGTGTGTACAAGTGTATACTAGTGTGTGCACATGCGTGCGCAGGTCATTACAATTACTAGGTAGTCAAGAGCCTCTAAAACTCCAGGGTCACAGTCTATGCTCATCTATTTGTCTTTTTACATTATATCCTAAAAGAGGAAATACAACTGTCCTTTGAAAATAAACAGTGACTCTTCTGTGTCTATTTTTCTACATTGATAACTAACAGGGGTTAGTTAATGTTTTGAGTATCAGGTCTTTGTTGCCATTCTTTTCATCCTTTATTTCTTGTTGTGTATCCATCACAAGGTTTCATACCACACACACACACACACACACACACACACACACACACACACACACACACACACACACACAGACACTACTCTTACCTGATTGATATCCATCTTTTAGTCTCTCCTTCTAGTCGTGTGTGTGTGTTTGTGTGTGTGTGTGTGTGTGTGTGTGTGTGTGTGTGTGTGTGTGTGTGTGTGTGTGTGTGTGTGTGTGTGTGTGTGTGTGTGTGTGTGTGTGTGTGTGTGTGTATATGACACCACTATCAAAGCTGTCAGTGTCATGTCTGAGTCTTGTATTGTTGGGATGAAAGCTGAGCTATACATTGGCAACAGTAACACAACAGATCATACAGTCTGTTTTTGGGGGGGGGGGCGGTTGAACATTTTGGTGTTTCACTAAAGATTGAAGCTCCTTTAAAGGTACATTCAGCAAGATGACATCATCATACACAACGGAGCCAATTGCCATCTTGCTGAATCTACCTTTAAAATGAAAACCAGCAGTAGTTCTAGCCTCGAGTCCGATTTGAGAAAAGTCAGATTGGCTCTGTTATAATATGTTGTGTTTGTCCCTCTCATAGTTAACTGCGTGTGTCCACGGCTCTGCTGCCATGTTGTTCCCCATGAACTGGCAACACATTTACATCCCTGTACTGCCTCCACATCTACTGGACTACTGCTGGTAAGACTCCGCTACTGGACACACACACACACACACACACACACACACACACACACACACACACACACACACACAAGAGAGCTCTTCTTATTCCTCTCACACTATTTCCCAGTGAGGTTTTGCTCCATAATGAACAGTGTGAATGGTCTTCCTACATATTTGATTCCCTGGGCCGGTCAGCACTAAGCTTTCCATGTCTTCACCCTCAGTGGATTTCATTACAACTCATCCAACACTAATCTAACAAGTCTGACTGGATGTTGACTGACCTCAATTTACCTCCATTTGTGGATATATGCAGCACTTAACCTATGGATTCTTGAGAGTCAGTGCCCAGATATGGCACAGGCAGTGAAATAACATATTTATATACATTAATATTATCGTAGGATATTATATTCATATACATTTACTGTAATGTTTTTGCATAGTGTAAAACCTGGTGTTCACTGCCAGCTAAACGTGATTCCCAGCACACTGTTAACACCAATCATGTCTTGTACAAAACGAATGGGTGTTCCCTCCGTCAGATAATCAAATATCTACCAAATCACATTACAACCTCTCAAACAGAGTTAACCATGTGTTATACCATGACTTGAGCATTGTGTGTTTACATGAAAGGGAGAGAGGTTACAGTATTGTGACAGACCTACAGCAGGCCAGCTGTTGTAGAGAGAAAGAACAGATCTTATTAACCAGCTAACCTGATTGAGGCAGCGGCCACAGAACAGAATAGGACCTACACACACACACTCCCAGCTCTGCCAAGCCTTGGCCCGGTGACGTTCACCAGTTAGAGTAATCAGTTTTGCTTGGTTGAGTGCAGGCGGCGTTGGTTTCTGGGAAGTGTGTGAGGCGGTGCAGACATGTCCTCCCTGTTCCTCTCTGCCGCTAGCTGATTGGGTTACTGGTCAGCGCTGAGGCTTGATTAATGATTAACAGTAAATACTGTATGTCTCATTATAGTCTTCAGTTGGTAATAGTCTTAGCTGGAAAATGATATGTTAATAGTGTTATTTGCAACCGACTGTATTTTAAGTTTAAGATGGTTTTGCTAAAGCTACAGTAACATCACTGTAATAAAAAATAAAACAAATATTATTTTTTATTTGTTTCATGTTTGATTCTGATCTTTGTGATTCCTCACGAAACCCAGACAAAGAAATACCACGAAATGTAATCCATAGAATAGTCCTTAGGAGGAAGGATTGTTGACATATATTTGATATTTGTATATAAAAGCATAATTGAAGAAAAAATGTCAAAGTTTGCATATTTATGACATTTTGTCCTTACCAAGGCCTCCTGGTGTTTCATCTGTAGGTGCTACAAAGCAAACATTTGTGTCATTTGAAGTTTTACCGCTTGCTCTGTAATATGAGTCGTATGAGTAGTGTTTTTATATCACTAATCTTTTACATTAATTGAAAAATATATTGAAAAATATTAACATGATTATTTGAAATATCCCATTTTTGATTTGGCAAATTTTTCTATATATTGTTGAACATAAAACACTCTACGGGCATATCAAAGTTCCAGAGTGTGATCTCTGGTAGTTTTAAAGCTATGATCCAATTTGTAAGCATTACCAACAGAGTGAATGTGAAAATGGATTCAAAATGGTAGCCCTCTGCTGGTGATTTGCAGGATATTCAACTTATACAAGTTAAAGGAGGGCTGTGATTGGTTAAATTGCCTACTATGCCAATTCCTTTGTATAAAATGGACCATAACTTTAAAACTAGAAGAGATCCAGATTTAGGCAATTTAGGTAAAGTCACCAAAAGTGCGTGGAAATGGTACACCTTGGTGGTCATTGTAATGCAATGCATTTCTTTCTCCATCTACATTAAATTTGACATTGCCTTGAATGCATCCTCTCTATGCGCCGTTGCTATATCTCAGTGGTTTCCAATGGAGAAAATAAATGGGAAAAGGAGTTTGAAGTTTCCTCGCCTGTGTATTATTTAAAATCGCTAGGGTCCTTTTAAGATGTCAGGCTTGAAAATCCGTAAAGCCATTTTTACACAGTGAGTCACTACCCAAACCAGATCAAACCAGACGCATCTGGTTTCAAGTGGCCAAGTCACATCATGTGATCTTCTACTGCGATCTAGTGGACGAACTGGGAATCAAACATGAGATCTGATTACATCAGTGAAAAGGTTACGACTTCAGCTTTCTCCTCATACTGTATGTACAGAGCATTTGGAAAGTATTCAGACCCCTTGACTTTTTCCACATTTTGTTTTGTTACAGCCTTATTCTGAAATGGATTAAATAGATTTTTTCCCTCATCAATCTACTCACAATACCCCATAATGACGAAGGAAAAACTGGTTTTTAGAAATGTTTGCAAATGTATAAAAAAATAATAATTTAAATATCAGATTTACGTAACTATTCAGACTCTTTACTCAGTACTTTGTTGAAGCACCTTTGGCAGCGATTACAGCCTCGAGTCTTCTTGGGTATGACGCTACAAGCTTGGCACACCTGTATTTGGGGAGTTACTCCCATTCTTCTCTGCAGATCCTCTCAAGCACTGTCAGGTTGGATGGGGACCGTTGCTGCACAGCTATTTTCAGGTCTCAACAGAGATGTTCGATCGGGTTCAAGTCCGGGCTCTGGCTGGGCCACTCAAGGACATTCAGAGACTTGTCGCGAAGCCACTCCTGTGTTGTCTTGGCTGTGTGCTTAGGGTTGTTGTCATGTTAGAAGGTGAACCTTCGCCACAGTCTGAGGTCCTGAGCTCTCTAGAGCAGGTTTTTATCAAGGATCTCTCTGTACTTTGCTCCGTTAATTTTTCCCTTGATCCTGACTAGTCTCCAAGTCCCTGCCGCTGAAAAACATCCCCACAGCATGATGCTGCCACCACCATGCTTCATCATAGGGATGGTGCCAGGTTTCCTCCAGACGTGACTGTTGGCATTCAGGCCAAAGAGTTCAATCTTGGTTTCATCAGACCAATCTTGTTTCTCATGGTCTGAGAGTCCTTTAGGTGCCTTGCCAAACTACAAGCGGGCTGTCACTCTACCATAAAGGCCTGATTGGTGGAGTGCAGCAGAGATGGTTGTCCTTCTGGAAGGTTCTCCCATCTCCACAGAGGAACTCTAGAGCTCTGTCAGAGTGACCATCGCATTCTTGGTCACATCCCTGACCATGCCCTTCTATCCCGATTGCTCAGTTTGGCCAGGCGGCCAGCTCTAGGAAGAGTCTTAGTGATTCCAAACTTTTTAAATTTAAGAATGATGGAGGCCACTGTGTTTTGGGAACCTTTGATGCTGCAGAAATGTTTTGGTACTCTTCCCCAGATATGTGCCACGACACAATCCTGTCTCAGAGCTCTACGAATTCCTTCGACCTCATGGCTTGGTTCTTGCTCTGACATGCATGTCAACTGTAGAACCTTTTTATAGACAGGTGTGCCTTTCCAAATCATGTACAATTGAATTTACCACAGGTGGACTCCAATCAAGTTGTAGAAACATCTCAAGGATGATCAATGTAAACAGGATGCACCTGAGCTCAATTTCGAGTCTCATAGCAAATGGTCTGAATACTTATGTAAATAATGCTTTAACTTTGTCATTATGGGGTATTGTGTGTAGATTGATGAGGATTTTATTTTTATTTAATCCATTTTAGAATAAGGCTGTAACGTAACAAAATGTGGAAAAAGGGAAAGGGTTTTGGGAATACTTTCTGAATGCACTCTGTGTGTATGTACACTGACGGTCAAAAGTTTTAGAACACCTACTCATTCAAGGGTTTTTCTTTATTTTTACTATTTTTTACATTGTAGAATAATAGTGAATACATCGAAACTATGAAATAACACATGGAATCATGTAGCAACCAGAAAATTGTTTAACAAATCAATCAAAATATATTTTATATTTGAGATTCTTCAAAGTAGCCACCCTTTGCATTGATGACAGCCTTGCACACTCTTGGCATAGTCTTAACCAGCTAAATGATGTAGTCCCCTGTAATGCATTTCAATTAACAGGTGTGCCTTGTTAAAAGATAATTTGTGGAATTTCTTTCCTTCTTAATGCATTTGAGCCAATCAGTTGTGTTGTGACAAGGTAGGGGTGGTATACATTTGGTATAAGACCAAGTCCATGTCAATCAATCAATCATATGTATTTATAAAGCCCTTCTTATGTCACAAAGTGCTGTACAGAAACCCAGCCTAAAACCCCGCGGTGGCTAGGAATAACTCCCTAGAAAGGCCGGAACCTAGGAAGAAACCTAGAGAGGAACCAGGCTATGAGGGGTGGCCAGTCCTCTTCTGGCTGTGCCGAGTGGAGATTATAACAGAACATGGCCAAGATGTTCATAAATGACAGGTCAGTACCTCAGGAGTAACTGTAAGTTGGCTTTTCATAGCTAGATCATTCAGAGTATCTCTACCGCCCCTGCTGTCTCTAGAGAGTTGAAAACAGCAGGTCTGGGACAGGTAGCACGTCCGATGAACAGGTCAGGGTTCCATAGCCGCAGGCAGAACAGTTGAAATTGGAGCAGCAGCTCAACCAGGTGGACTTGGGACAGGAAGGAGTCATTAGGCCAGGTAGTCCTGAGGCATGGTCCTAGGGCTCAGGTCCTCAGAGAGAGAGAGAGAGAGAGAGAGAGAGAGACCGAATGAGACCGAATATAGCCCACGAAGATCTCCCCCTCGGCACAAACCCAAGGGGGGGTGCCAACCCGGATAGGAAGATAACGTCAGTGACTCAACCCACTCAAGTGATGCACCCCTCCCAGGGACGGCATGGAAGAGCACCAGTAAGCCAGTGACTCAGCCCCTGTAATGGGGTTAGAGAAAGAGAATCCCAGTGGAGAGAGGGGAACCAGCCAGGCAGTGACAGCAAGGGCGGTTCGTTGCTCCAGTGCCTTTCTGTTCACCTTCAGACTATACTCAATCATAGGACCTACTGAAGAGATGAGTCTTCAATAAAGACTTAGTCGAGACCAAGTCTGCGTCTCTCACATGGATAGGCAGACCATTCCATAAAAATGGAGCTCTATAGGAGAAAGCCCTGCCTCCAGCTGTTTGCTTAGAAATTCTAGGGACAGTAAGGAGGCTTGCGTTTTGTGACCATAGCGTATGTGTAGGTATGTACGGCAGGACCAAATCGGAAAGATGGGTAGGAGCAAGCCCATGTAATGCTTTGTAGGTTAGCAGTAAAACCTTGACATCAGCCCTTGCTTTAACAGGAAGCCAGTGTAGAGAGGCTAGCACTGGAGTAATATGATCTCATTTTTTGGTTCTAGTCAAGATTCTAGCAGCCGTGTTTAGCACTAAGTTTATTTAGTGCTTATCCGAGTAGCCGGAAAGTAGAACATTGCAGTAGTCTAATCTAGAAGTGACAAAAGCATGGATACATTTTTCTGCTTAATTTTTGTACAGAAAGTTTCTGATTTTTGCAATGTTACGTAGATGGAAAAAAGCTATCCTTGAAACAGTCTTGATATGTTCGTCAAAAGAGAGATCAGGGTCCAGAGTAACGCCGAGGTCATTCACAGTTTTATTTGAGACGACTGTACAACCATCAAGATTAATTGTCAGATTCAACAGAAGATCTGTTTGTTTCTTGGGACCTAGAACTAGCTTCTCTGTTTTGTCCGAGTTTAAAAGTAGAACATTTGCCGCCATCCGCTTCCTTATGTCTGAAACACAGGCTTCCAGGGAGGGCAATTTTGGGGCTTCACCATGTTTCATCGAAATGTACAGCTGTGCGTCGTCCGTATAGCAGTGAAAGTTAACATTATGTTTCCGAATGACATCAACAATAAATAAAATATATAGTGAAAACAGTAGTTGTCCTTAAACAGAGCCTTGAGGAACACCGAAATGTACAGTTGATTTGTCGGGAGAAACCATCTACAGTGACAAACTGATATTTTTCTGACAGATCAGATCTAAACCAGGCCAGAACTTGTCCGTCTAGACCAATTTGGGTTTCCAATCTCTCCTAAAGAATGTGGTGATCGATGGTATCAAAAGCAGCACTAAGGTCTAGGAGCACGAGGACAGATGCAGAGCCTCGGTCTGACGCCATTAAAAGGTAATTTACCACCTTCACAAGTGCAGTCTCAGTGCTATGATGGGGTCTAAAACCAGACTCTATACATTGTTTGTCTTCAGGAAGGCAGTGAGTTGCCGCGCAACAGCTTTTTTTTTTTTTTTTATGAGAGGAATGGGAGATTTGATATAGGCCAATTTAGTTTTTTTAATCTTTTCTGGGTCAAGGTTTGACTTTTTCAAGAGAGGCTTTATTACTGCCACTTTTAGTGAGTTTGTTACACATCTGGTGGATAGAGAGACGTTTATTATGTTCAACATAGGAGGGCGAAGCACAGGAAGCGGTTCTTTCAGTAGTTTAGTTGTAATAGGGTCCAGTATGCAGCTTGAAGGTTTAGAGGCCATGATTATTTTCATCAATGTGTCAAGAGATATAGTATTTTCCTCAGTTAAGTTGGAAAAATAGGATGATCAAGCTGCAGTAAGGGCTCTTCGATACTGTACGGTACTGTCTTTCCAAGCTAGTCGGAAGACTAGTTTGGTGTAACGCCATTTCCGTTTCAATTTTCTGGAAGCTTGCTTCAGAGCTCGGGTACTTTCTGTATATTATTTTATGTATTTTATGTCAAGAACAGCTCAAATAAGCAAAGAGAAACGACAGTCCATCATTACTTTAAGACATGAAGGTCAGTCAATACGGAACATTTCAAGAACTTTGAAAGTTTCTTCAAGTGCAGTTGCAAAAACCATCAAGCTCTATGATGAAACTGGCTCTCATGAGGACTGCCACAGGGAAGGAATACCCAGAGTTACCTCTGCTGCAGAGGATACGTTCATTAGATTTACCAGCCTCAGAAATTGCAGCCCAAATAAATGCTTCACAGAGTTCAAGTAACCAACACATCTCAACATCAACTGTTCAGAGGAGACTGCATGAATCAGGCCTTCATGGTTGAATAGCTGCAAAGAAACCACTACTAAAGGACACCAATAATAAGAAGAGACTTGCTTGGGCCAAGAAACACAAGCAATGGACATTAGACCGGTGGAAATCTGTCCTTTAGTCTGATGAGTCCAAATTTTAGATTTTTGGTTCCAACCACCGTGTCTTTGTGTGACGCAGAGAAGGGGAACGGATGATCTCTGCATGTGTGGTTCCCACCGTGTAGCATGGAGAAGGTGTGATGGTGTGGGGATGCTTTTCTGGTGACACTGGTAGTGATTTATTTAAAATTGGCACACTTAATCAGCTTGGCTACCACAGCATTCTGCAGCGATACGCCATCCCATCTGGTTTGCGCTTAGTGTGACTATAATTTGTTTTTCAACACGACAATGACCCAGCACACCTCCAGACTGTAAGGGCTATTTGACAAAGAAGGAGAGTGATGGAGTGCTGCATCAGATGACATGGCCTCCACAATCACAGGACCTCAACCCAATTGAGATGGTTTGGGATGAGTTGGACTGCAGAGAGAAGGAAAAGCAACCAACAAGTGCTCATTATATGTAGGAACTCCTTCAAGACTGTTGGAAAAGCATTCCTCATGAAGCTGGTTGAGAGAATGCCTAGAGTGTGCAACGCTATCATCAAGGAATCTCAAATCTAAAATATGTTTACTATTATTCTACAATGTTACTGTGTGTGTGTGTGTGTGTGTGTGTGTGTGTGTGTGTGTGTGTGTGTGTGTGTGTGTGTGTGTGTGTGTGTGTATATGTATGTATGTATGTATGTATGTATGTATGTATGTATGTATGTATGTATGTATGTATGTATGTATAAAATACATTCATTATTTTACCCAGTCGTTATTTTATCATTAATAATGTATTCTTGACTCAGATCCTCCTTTCAAATTCTCTCTTCCCTAGTGCCCCCATGCCATACCTTGTGGGAGTTCATCTCAGTCTGCTAGAGGTAAGTCAAACAATCGCACACACATCATATTATATCTAAATTAGATTCTGATTCTGAATCTATCCCGCTATATTTTATTAAATGTATTGTGATTTGGTTATTCCATTTTTCAAAAATGTCGTATCTAGTTTTTTAAATGTATTTGTCAGTTTGTAGTGGATGTGTACAGTATATAAGTGTGATCAAACAGCTGTGATTGCAGCTGTGAGAATGAATTAAACTGTGAACTTCATAATGATGCAATATTTACATTGACGTATCCAACACTGGAAACCAAATCAAAAGGATATTGGCAATACTTTTCCTTTTCTGCCTGTAGGTTTTGTGTGCATGCTTACCAATTTAAGAAAAAAAAAAATGACAGAGAAAAAGACAGTTTTCACAAACAAAGAGCTTTTGTGCTTCATTATTGAGAGCTGGTGTGTTGGTCGGGGGTAGACCCGTCACCGCGTGTGTGTGTGTGTGACGTTCCTGGCAGTAGCGGTATTTATCACACACTGTACCAGTGACAGACCCTCTCTCGTGCACTGCCAGATCAGCATGCTAGCCTCCGCAGCCACCACTGTCACACAAGTGTGTGTGTGTTGTGTATGACTGTGTGTGTGTACTGTATGTGCCTGTATGTTTGCTCATGTGTGTATATCTGTGTCAGTATGTGTATATGAGAGTCTCCGTATCCCAGACTATCACAGACAAAAGTGACAAAGTAGAGATCTCCAGCCCCACCTGCCTACTGAGCACCACATAAAGATCAGTGTGGTTTGTAGATTTCAGGAAGACTCCAGGCCAGCACAGCAGACTACTGTTGATGCATCAGGATTTACACTGCTCGAAAATGTTTGCAGACTTTGAATGTTTGCGATGTGCTATTTTTCATTTTGGTGTATTTGTCTGTGTGTGTGTGTGTGTGTGTGGAGCAAATTTGTTTTTGACTGTAGTTTTAAATGTTACTTGTCAGTCTATTTAAATCTAAAACACTCTGGCGGTAAGACGAGCATGAGGTTATAGAACAGGTCTGTGTGACTTATTATAATGAGCTGTGAAATATTTGCAGCACTGTATCGAGTTCTGGAACAATAAAAACTGTAATTGTTCCATTAAAAACACTCCGAGATTAATAAATATGGTCTGTGTTTAAATTTCTTAAACTTTTTTGGGAAGGGTGAATTATTTTTCAAACCAGAAACTTTTGCTGGTGTGTGTGAGGGATAATTGTTTCTTTATGATGATTGGTGTGTGTGTGTGTTTAGCTGACGACCTGTGTTTGTCCTCTCAGAGAGTGCGCAGCAGGTCACTGGAGGATGTAGTGATTCTGAATGTGGACACCAACACACTGGAGAGCCCCCAGGATGACCTGCAGAACCTGCCCAGCGACGTGGTGAGCCCACACACACACACACACACACACACACACACACACACACACACACACAGCCTCCCCCCCGCAATCATTCTTATTGCACATGCACATACAGTACCAGTCAAAAGTTTGGACACACCTACTCATTCAAGGGTTTTTCTTTATTTTTAATATTTTCTACATTGTGATGGAGTGCTGCATCAAATGACCTGGCCTCCACAATCACCCGACCTCACCCCAATTGAGATGGTTTGGGATGAGTTGGACCGCAGAGTGAAGGAAAAGCAGCCAACAAGTGCTCAGCATATGTGGGAACTCCTTCAAGACTGCATTCCAGGAGAAGTTGGTTGAGAGAATGCCAAGAGTGTGCAAAGCTGTCATCAAGGCAAAGGGTGGCTACTTTGAAGAATCTCAAATATATTTTGTTTAGTTTAACACTTTTTTGGTTACTACATGATTCCATATGTGTTATTTCATAGTTTTGATGTCTTCACTATTATTCTACAATGTAGAAAATATAAAGAATAAAGAAAACCTCTGTAATGAGTAGGTGTGTCCAAACTTTTGACTGGTACTATATGCAGAGCCTCTTTCACATCTACTCTCTGTCTCTCTTGTTTCTCTCTCACACTATCTTGCACTTATACCTACAGTATACACACATTCCTCCATTCATACCTTCCTTCTCTGTTCCCTCTTTCTTTCTCTCATTCATCAACATCAAGTAGTACAGTGCATTGGGAAAGTATTCAGACCTCTTCACTTTTTCCACATTTTGTTACGCCTTATGTTAAAATGGATTAAATAAAACATGTTCTCATCAATGTACACACAATAACCCAGAATGACAAAGCAAAACACCTTATTTACATAAGTATTCAGACCCTTTGCTATGAGACTCGAAATTGAGCTCAGGTGCATCCCGTTTCCATTGATCATCCTTGAGATGTTTCTACAACTTGATTGGAGTCCACCTGTGGTAAATTAAATTGATTGGACATGATTTGGAAAGGCACACACCTAAGGTCCCACAGTTGACAGTGTATGCCAGAGTAAAAACCAAGCCATGAGGTCGAAGGAATTGTCTAAATTCTTATTTACAATGACAGCCTACTGGGAAACAGTGCCTTGTTCAGGGGCAGAATGGCAGATTTTTACCTTGTCAGCTCGGGGATTTGATCCAGCAACCTTTTGGGTACTGGCCCAACGCTCTAACCACTAGGCTACCTGTGTCATACCCAAAAAGACTTGGCTGTAATCACTGCCAAAGGTGCTTCAACAAAGTACTGAGGGACTGAATAGTTATGTAAATGTGATATTTACGTTTTATGTTTAATACATTAGCAAACATATCTTAAAACCTGTTTTTCCTTAGTCATTATGGGGTGTTGTGTGTAGATTGATGAGAAAAAACAACAATTTAATCAATTTTTGAATGAAGCTGTAATGTAACAAAATGTGGAAAAAGTGAAGGGGTCTGAATACTTTCCGAATGCACTGTAAATCCATGTCTTCTTAAGGATGTACACACACACTCTTCCTCACTTGTCTAACAACCCTGTCCCCCCCCACCCCCCTGGTCCTTAGCAGCGCTTGTGGGAAATGCTGCGACACACACATGCACATACAAATACACACACTGAAAGGCGAGAAGCATTCATCAGCCATCAGATCTGTGGAAACATCTCTCCCCTTCATCTCCCTCTATTCTAATCATTATTCCTCAAAGACTGCTTTTTCTGCCTGCCCAGTGGCACGTCTCCGGGAACGACAGAGCGAGAAAGACTTTGAGAAGGGACGGAGGGAGAGGAGGAGAGACTGTGGGTTTGTGGAAGCAGGGAAAGAGAGGGAGCGAAAGAGAGAGAAGAAGGGGGCCAATTACCAGTGGTGTCTCTACAGCCACCTGCCAGCTCCATCTCTTTAATTAATGTAGCACTGACACCGGTCAGTGCAACAGGAAACCAGGGTCACACACACACATGCATGCCTGTCATCCCTCCGTTTGAATCACGCAGGAGGCTGTTTGTTTCTTTCCTCTCTAGGGGGGATTTAATACTCCTTGTGAAGCAGTGTGTGTGTGTACTGTACTCATACAGACACGCACAGGCGCACGCACACACACACACACACACACACACATTCACACACACACACACACACAGCCCTAATAGTATACCTATACCTGCAGTACGGCTAGCTCTCTCTCTCTGACTGTGCAGCAGCCCGTCTCTCTGTGCCCAGGGACTCCAATCCTAAATTAAAGCGCAAACTGAGTCTGTCATAAAAGGGAGATGGCTCTTTTGAATCCGACAGGCAACAGAGGAAAGCCTTTGTCTTTGTCGTCTGCTAAATTAAGTGGCGGCTTTGATCCTCGAGCTCGCCATTTCCCTCCGACTAATCACAGAACACACTCTTCATATCACGGCGAATTACACCGCCTGAAACAAGATGTGTCACCTACTACAGTACAGTACCATCATATATTTATTACAGGGAGAGAAAAAAATCTAAAAAACATTCACTTTCTCCTGCCCCCTCATCGCTAGGGGTGATGTAGATGAATCAGGAAAAGAGCAGGTACTAATTGCGGGGAATTCCAAGTCCCTTGTTAGTTTGCTCGTTAGTTAGAAGGACGTGCCACATGGCATCTGATAATTGTGTTTACATACAGTAGGATGGTTGAGAGGCATTGCTCAGTTCGTCAGAACCAACGGCCGGGGAACTGAAGGCTTAATTAAAATAGTCTGTCTTAATCTCAGAATAAGAAACTGTTAACTGGCTGCTAGAGATTAACGTCATAGATCTGTTATTGCAAACAAAGTGGAGTCTTTATAGAACTGTCATAACTTTATACAGCTAAAATATACACTTCATTTACCTGTTCTCGCTGACTACTGTGGCGTCCTGATGATGAATACAACGGCATACGCTAAACCTATCAAGAGCAGTTAGCATTTAAGAGGAAGAATGTACAGTTAATTCAATTGGTACTGTTAATATGAATTTATCAGGAGCAAACTGCATTAGTAGATAAAGATTAGCAGACCTGATAACCTGCATCTCCTTTCACCTCAGCATTATCTAACCTGGGATTCAGATAGTGAGAGTTTTCTACAAGTTATCCACATTTAGAAAATCCAATGCCTCATTCCTTCCATAAAACCAAGTATATTAAAATAGATTCAGGGGCAAATTTTTTGGTTTGAGTGTTTCAAGTATAAAAAAATAAATAGCAGCACTCTCCGATATTGATTGGAGGCAAAGCTTTTTGGGAGATGTATGTATCTAATTGCGGCTGCGGAGCAACTTTGTGCATCAAATCAAATAACATTTTATTAGTCACATGTGGCGTCGGCTGACCACTGGCCCTACTCTGGAGGGGTCAGGGGTCACAGACGTCCTGCATTACCTGGCCCGCTCCCAGACAGGACCCCGCAGCTGCCCGCTGCCTGCCCTTTAATGGCCATTTCCCCCAATTCCACACATAATATTTGAGATTTATTGACTATTAGAAATGCTACCACGCCAATAGCGCTTCCGCTCGGCGAAAAAGCGAAAGATTTACAAATGGAGAGAATAATTGGTAAAAGGGTGAAAAAAAGGATGTGTGTAACCTTCTGAGAATTATTTTTGACGTGTGTTTTTATTGGAAACATCAGATGAGACAGAGTTTAAGTTCCTGTGTTAATTGTATTTTTGTTCTGAATTTGTCGTGCTACTACGCACTGAGAATGTTCACTTTTGACGGTGTTAGTATTACACATTAATAATCTTTCGATAAAGGTTGCATTTTGGCAGTTGTGAAGGCATTTTCTAAAATAAGCTGTTGTCTTTTTTCCTGTTGAGATTATTTTAGTTTAATGAAATTACGTTTAATAAAATAAATAAAAATATGACATCAGAATGCACAAAACATTTAAATTTTTCTTGTTGAGTATTGCAAATGAAATGGAAATATCATGCAGCTGATTTATAATGCAAATCTATTTCCTGTCCTTAATCTGTTTGGGATATTAAGCACATTTATTGATTTAAATAAATCATTTTATAACGTTAAATTACAATATTGTAACGGTGTAATATAATGTTAAAAAGTCCCTTTTTATATTTTGTTGAAGAGAACAATTTGCTCTTAATATGTATTCATTAGTGGCATTGTTTTGAGTTAAAAACATTTTTTGCTAATTTGTGGCATGGGTCTGAAAAGGTTTATAGGTTCTTAAACTCTTTTAAAGTTTCAGCCACTTTTCTACAGATGCTACTAATCTAGTCTCTGAGGTCTATGTGTGTTTTATTACAATCAACGTGTTGACAAGTGTATAGAACAAGGAATGTGCCATATGAACCACTGCTGCTGTTCTAAAGATCAAGGTGCTTTTATTCTTTGTTTCTTTCATTCTTTGTGTTTTTTGAATTGTTTTGCAGACTTCTCCCACACAGTGATACAGTTATAATTGGGCTGGGGTGTAGTGTGGTTATTTACCACGCCAGTCATTAAAAGTATCCAAGAATAGCAAATTAGGCAGACATTAATTCTGAAAACAAACAATGTGCGACTGAATCCCATTTTTATTCGATCGCGTAGACTTAATATCAACACCTATGACTGGAGGATTAAAAAAAAAAAAAAAAAATGTATTCTTCCTTTTGTGTGTTTTACACATTCAAAGTAAGATGTACGAGAACCTCTTTCAGATCGCAATGTGTAATTCCCTCTGTTCTCTGTCGCCAACGGCTTTTTTGACACACTGTTCCTTACATTTCTACCCTTCCTATATTTGATCATCTGTGTTTCCAATCAATGAGGGAAATGTACCCAGTGCACGCACACCTACTTGTTCTATTTTAAGACTGTGGTTGGAAGTTAACAAATATGGCAGAGGGCGAGAGATGTGTGTGTGTGTGTGTGTGTGTGTGTGTGTGTGTGTGTGTGTGTGTGTGTGTGTCTCCAGAGATAACCTGGCACAGGTAATCAAACACAACAGCTTTAATTGGGAGTTCAGCTTCAGACATTCACAGAAAACAACATCATCAGCAGCCAACGCAGCTACACACACACACACACACACACACACACACACACACACACACACACACACACACACACACACACACACACACACATACATGCAGAGGAAGGTACACTCCTGTCTCACTAAAAGTCACACTGAGTCCTGTTGACGGTGAACGATAATCGCTCAAAACGCCAAGCTGACATTTAAATTAGGAGAAAGATTTCTCTACTTACACGTTTCTGCTTCGTCCACAATACGCGTTAGCCACAGCCACAGCTGTACACTGCATACAGAGTAGGGCCAGGTGTGTGTGTGTGTGTTTCACCACAACTCATTTCCACTGTGAAGCAGCTCCAGGATTTCCCAAACTATAAGCTACCTACCTCAGAAATTGGCTTGTACATTAAGATCAGGACTGAACTGTGCTGCTTCCGCTAGGATTGCTCACTTCTTATTAATGAAGCATAATGAGTTAAAAGAAGGTTAACGACAGGTAACTGTTTTGATTATGATCTGATGACGATTCATATCATGTTTTTTGGGGGGGGGCGTGCATATGCCTGCGTGACTGACAACTGTCTCTTGTTAAATTGCCTTGACTTAGTTTAACTCAATGTACACTCTGTTTCTGCTTCAAACTACAATTCCCAATCTTGTCCATCAAATGGAGTTTTGGAGTTTGGGGAATTTTTACTCTGCTCTCTCTCTCTCTCTCTCTCTCTCTCTCTCTCTGTCTCTCTGTCTCTCTCTCTCTCTCTCTCTCTCTCTCTCTCTCTCTCTCTCTCTCTCTCTCTCTCTCTCTCTCTCTCTGAGTCTCTCTCTCTCTCTCTGAGTCTCTCTCTCTCTCTCTCTGAGTCTCTCTCTCTCTCTCTCTGAGTCTTTCTCTCTCTCCCTCTCTCTTTCTGAGTCTCTCTCTCTTTCTCTCTGTGTCTGTGTGTCTCTGTGTGTGTGTTGATGCCCTGGTCCATTCTGTATTTGAAGTCAACCCAGGGAGCACCAGAGACCAGTTAGTGTTTGAAGTAAAGATGACATTTAGATATGTTTAATTATGTATGCAAAACTCCCAGCTCATCCCGGAGCCTGCTATACAGGGTCAGCCTGACAAAGTAACCCCACTTCAGGGAGTAGCATCTGCCATTAGATATCCCTATTAGTTAAAATGAACACACACACACATCATCATCGTCTGTTTGATGTGCTTATTTCACTGCGGGTAATAAAATGATGATGGATCTATAGTCCTGCTCATATGGGCTGTAGGTAACAGTGTCTTTCTTTGTTTTCCTGTGGGACATCTAGCTACACATCTCACCAGCAGGAAAGACAGCGCAAGATATTAAAACCTACTTCACCTGCCTTCTCTGTCCTCTCATCTTATATTAGAGGTTGAGACTGATGGACTTGGAAGTCATAGTTTTGCTTTGCAACTAGAGAAGACCGTTAATGAAATAATGATTTTGGATATAAATATCCAAGCTATTGAGTGTGTTTGTCTTGAATAACATTGTCATGCTGAATTCGTTTATATACTAGAATTTGCAGTTAAAAGAATTAAGGACTCTTAAGGGTAAGAATAGTTTTATATTGAGTTTTATGTGTCAGATATTCTTTTTTTATTATTATTTTTTAAATGTGGGTGGAGTGCGTTGTTTTGTGTGTGTGTGTGTGTGTGCATGCGCACACACATGTCTTTGTGCATGAGTGTATGTGTAACATTCAGGCAGCAGCACATCAAAAGAAAGCGGGAGATTTTCATAACTATTTTTTTCTTCTTCTTTGTAGTTCTTTAATTGCATCCCCACGGCCTTCTTTCCCTGGACAGAATCTTAACAAAACATCATTTTTTTGTTCGAAGAGAAAACCCAAACTTTCTACCACAGCAGCAGTGTCAGGGTTGAAATTTGGGAGTTTTATATGCGCTGGTAGAGCCTTAATTGGCATTGTCATTATTACAAGTATTTTTTAATCAATTTTTCATTTTAAACACATTCTATATAATTAGGATATAGATTATTTTCTATGTCAAATTGCTGCTGGGTTTAAGCAAATTTTTCCACTGCTCCAATCACTGATAAATGCTCCATTATATTTAGGCAAACACTTACCTTTGCTTTTCCTTTCTCTACAAAATGCTGCTGGGTTTTAGCTAGGGCGACAAACCGTGTACGGTTCCACTGCTGTCTAGTTGTAGATAAATAGTGGTGAAATGCTCAGTAACAATTAGCTGTGCTGTGCCTTTTGCCAGAGTAAAAGTCGTCAGACAGTTAGTGCCTGTACGGTAACGTGGTGTGACTGTGTGCTGTGAGACAATGTTAGTTGATGTTGGTTCCCATGTGTTTAGAGGACGCTACAGTACCAGCCAAGCCTCGTTATCCTTGACGGCTGTACTAGATCCTCCGCGTCTCGTTATGATGATGAAACTTTTCTCTTTTCTGTTTCTCTATGTAATGCACCAGAGCTGAAAGATATGGCACATTTACTGCTTTGGACACTTCATGTTTGTTAGAATTGTTTTTGCTGTCCTTGTACGCATGTAATATTATTTAAAAGTTATTTCTAGGATATTCTGAAGTGATTCAATTTTGAGTGCTCTGCAAAAAAAATCCCTTTTTTAAGCATATTTTTTGTGCATAATTGTGTCGGTGTATATTTGTCAATACATGTACACACTCACTGGGAGAGGACCTACAGTTCAATCAGATAAAACTTCAGAATGGTGTTACATGACGTATGTGTGTGCGCCCACGTGTGTTGTGTGTATGTGTGAACCACATCCAGCCCACAGCAGAGATACGATGATCCAATGACAGTCGCTAGTCTTATCCTTTACAGAGAGACCGATATCACCACTGCACCTGCTAATTATCATCTCCAGCTGCTGAGTTAAATGGAGATCTGTTCCCGGTCTGACCTGTGACCCCCTGCTCTTTACACCAGCCACTTCAGTCCTTGTTATGGGGAGGCTGGGCCGTGGCTTAATGAGCCCCCGTGTCTACCCTGTGTGGCTGCCGGCCTGCCGCTCCTCAGACGCACGCCTTTCATCCACAGCCATCCTCCCTTGATGTAAATTGAAAAGATCACAGCTTTGGGGAAAAGACCTATACGGGAAAGGCCTCTCTGCATAGATTATGACTATCATAACTCAACACTTTTTTTTTTTTTTTTTTGCGCCTTCCTTTCCTTAGCCCCCCCTCTCTATCTCCCGCTCGCTTCCCCTCCTCTCTCTCTCTCCCTCTTTCTCTCTCGCTCTCTCTCACTTGCTCTCTCTCTCTCTCCTTCCTTCCTTCCTTCCTTCTCTCTCTCTCACTTGCTCTCTCTCTCCTTCTTTCCCTCTCTCTCTCTCTCTCTACAATGCTATAGTTAATTGGACCCATTGGGGGAGTCAGTCCCTTTGATCTGCTGGCCGTCAGTGTGACTTTACAGTAAAAAATGTCATTGCCAAATAGGGTTATCACCTGTAGAGCAGGCCCTCTCTGTGACGCCTGCTCACGTCTTGTTAGCCACGCTCACACTATAAAAGCTAATTAGTCTGACAGAGACCATTACTGCTGCAGCATGCCTGATGAGATGCTACGGCACCAACTAGCCTCGTCTGTCAAACACACACTTATTATTAATCACAAGTTTATTATATTTTTCTGTACATTTTTTGGATTGTTTTATGGGATGTGTGGGTTTTGTTTTTATTAGTGCATGTTGTGATTGTCGCCTTCTGAGATGATTCGATTTTTGAACACAATTCCTTTATAAAAAAAATAAAATGGTTAAACTCGTCACTGGACGAACGGAATTTCCCTTCTCAAAACGAATCAAGACACATTTTCAAAATTCTAACTTGTCACGAAAACAATCTCATTCTAATTATATTCCCGAAAACAGAACGTCTCTTTGTGTCCCTCCCTTTCATTAAAAAGTATTTGTAATCGTTCTCCTCTAAACGCTGATCTTCAGAACTCAGCGAGCAGCAGAATTTACTTCTCCCTGCCTGTCTGGCAGTCTTCAGGGTATCAGCAGTAGACTGACTGACATTCTGTTGTCTTTGATTCTCAAGCTAAAAAAAAAAAAGACCTTTAATGATTTTGCAGTGGGAGAGAAAGAAAAAATCTGCAAACGCACACAAACATGAAATATTAATTTCAGAAACAACTTTACATAAACATAAAAGTATTTAGCAAAAATGAGTGAGTGTGGAGATGACAGTTGTTAATTTAGCAGTGATAAACTGCTGTTTGATGCCTTGGAGGGGAGGGAGTTTTAGTGGTGGATGGTAGCAGGCAGCGCGGGAACGGGGACACGGTGGAGAGAGAGCGTCAGACTAAACCCCAGGGGTTTAGTGAGACTTTGTTAACACACTGCTTCTACTCCCTCTAGTTTCTAACTGCGAACTCAAACAGCAGTCAGTGTTTCTCCTAATATTACAAACAGTACTGTTACTGTAGGTGCTCCTTGATTGTTTGTGTCTGGTCTCTTGAGGGTGTTAAAACAGAATTGTTGAAACATTTTCTTGCTTTACATTACGTGATGTTGGCCTATGTATTCACAGGGTAATCAATAGGTACAGTTCTTAGACTGTTAAACATTTCACAAAAAGTTTAACAACAACGTGGGCATTGCATACTGAGTGTACAGAACATTAGGAACATCTTCCTAATATAGAGTTGCACCCCCTTTTGCGCTCAGAACAGTCTCAATTTGTCGGAGCATGGACTCTAGGTGTCGAAAGCGTTCCACAGGGATGCTGGCCCATGTTGACTCCAATGCTTCCCAGAGTTGTCAAGTTGGCTACACAGGAAACTGTTGAGGGTGGCAAAACCCAGCAGAGTTTCAGTTCTTCACACTCAAACCGTTGCACCTGGCACCTAGTACCGTACCCTGTTCAAAGGCACTTAAATATTTTGTCTTGCCCATTCACCCTCTAAATGGCACACATACACAATCCATGTCTCAAGGCTTAAAAAACATTATTTATCCTATCTCCTCCTGTTCATCGACACTGAAGTGGATTAAACAAGTGACATCAGTAAGGGATCATAGCTTTCACCTGGATTCACCTGTTCAGTCTGTCATGGAAAGAGCAGGTGTTCCTAATGTTTTATACACTGTGTATATTGTATACAACCAAGGGACAGTGTATATTTTGTGATTATATACAAGACAGACAGGGACTTCAGAGCAGGTGAAGAGGCTCTTGACACCTTCCTTAGACGTTCCAATGGACCGCATGGGTCCCCCTAAAATAAGCATCTGCACGCTGCTGCTCTCCTGTGGGAGGGAGGGATTTACAGGATAGTACAGGGAGTGGCATTAAGAGGAAAAGAAAAGAAGTGGAGTGGGAGAGAGAACGAGACAACTGTGGATTTTCTTTCACAGTCCTTTACTCCCTTCCTCTCCATCTCCCCCATCCTCTGCTCAATTAACAGAGCAGCAGGTGCTCTCTGCAGGTGCTCTCTGCAGCACAACAGATACACTTTTTTTTATTTCTTTTTCGGGAATGACCTGTAAATGTGACACTTCACACCCAGAATGGCTCTCCCGTTCCAGCTACCAATTTCACAGGTGTTAATTTAACTTTCCCCTCTCTTTCCACTCTCTTTCTCTCATTCATTCCCTCTCTCTCCCTCTCCATCCTCTCTCCACCCTCGTTCTCTCTTCTCCTTTCTCGATCTGTCTCTCTTCACCCTCCCTCCATCCCCTCCCTCCACCCTCTCTCCATCCCCTTCCTCTCTCTCTTGCTTGCTCTGTCTGTCTCTCATTCCCTCTGTGTTTTTCTCTCTCTCTCAGGTCCACTCTCTGAAGAGTAAGCTAAAGAAGCAGTCGACATCAACAGGAAGCGGAGTTGCAAGGGCCTTCCTCCGGGCTCAGGCTGCTCTGTTTGGATCCTACCGAGATGCCCTCCGATACAAACCTGTAAGAGCCTAACCCTAGGCCTTAGAGCAGGGTTTCCCAAACTCAGTCCTGCCCCCCCCCTGGGTGCACGTTTAGATTCGCCCTAGCACTACACAGCTGATTCAAATAGTCAACTAATCATCAAGCTTTGATGATTTGAATCAGCTGGGTAGTGTTAGGGCAAAAACCAAAATGTGCACCCATTGGTGCTTTGGAAACGCTGCCTTAGATACAAACCTGTAAGAACCTACCCCTAACCCTTACCCTCCGATACAAAACTGTAAGAAGCTTCTCCTAACTGCAACCCTCAGGTACAAACCTGTAATAACTCGCTTCGACCTAATCATTATACCCCTAACCCCTACCCTCAGAAGTTTGTTTTCAGTTTGTGAAAGGAAAATGTGTTTTTGAACAGTGAGTGAAGGTGTGTTTTGAGTTGACTGAAGGTGGTCTGAAACACAGACATATCAGTACCTTTACAGGAGGAGTCAGGACATTCTCTTTGAAGATATATTTTAGCCACTTCTCACTATCTTCCTTTCCCTCTCTAGTCTAAATCCCAGAACATTTCTCTCTCGCTCTGCTTCTCGATTCTAAGTTACTCCAGTTGAGAGCAAAACAAGCCATGTACTGTTTGTCAAATAGCAGGGCTTTTGTTCATAGGCTTTAAGGGTAATTGGGCTGTGTAGAGTCCCAGAGAGGGGATCCATAATTGATGCCTCTGTGTTGTCGGTCTGTGTATACAGACAGTGGCATGAACACACTGCCTGACTCCCTTCAGACACAAACATTTAAAGCAGAGCGAGCAAAGAGCTTGTGTGTGTGCCGTGACGTCCACACAACATACCATCTCCCTAGTCCCCATAGGATCTAGATAAAAGCCTATGATTCCACACACACACACACACAAATTGGCATCCATGCTCGCATACGGACATACACACACACACAAATACACATACACAGGCACTCACACACATTCTGAGCACCCCGTTTGACTGAAGCATGTGTATTTGGAGCCCATATGCTTTCACAGAAGAGCCAGTGTGTCTGTGTGTTAGTGTTGCACGGTATACCAAAACTTGAGTCCTTTTCAATACTAGAACCTGAAAAAATGGTTCGGTACTAGAATTTTTGTTACTTTCTGTACTTCTGTCAAATGTGTCTCATGGATTAAACCTGTCTATCAGCGCCGCCGACCACTTATTATAGCGTGCGCTGTGCCTGCTCCACAATCTCTCGTTTTAGTATCGAAACGTAGCGTTTTGAAACTGTTTGGACTAATGATTACACCCTAGATCAGCTAGATACAGGCAAGAGTGTGCAAGGCTGTATTGAATGTGTCACTGTCTGTCACCTTGATTACTACCATTTGTCTCTCGAGCTGTGCACGGCACCTACGTTATCAACTCTCATTTGTAGGCTAGATTGTAGCAACCTCATGATGGGTATAGAGCAATTTTTAGTATCATGTAGTAGCTTAAACCTATCTATGTTACGTTGAGCTGGGTGAATGGAATATGACTGACAGACAGGCATCCAATATGCTGTAATAGAAACAAGGCCATGCTCATAGAAATAAAATGAAAATTCCTTCATTGTCTAAAACGGCACCGACCGCCACTGGGCTACACATACATGTCCTCTGCCTCGGCGACAATGGCAGTGTTATCAGCAGCACCTGTCTTTTTTACTAAAGAAATGCGTTCACTTAGGAAATGTTTCTGTTGACATTTAAATCTTTTATTTTTTCCTTTTCTCTGCCCCCCTTTTCTGAAAGCGCCTCATTGCCGCAGCGTAGTTTTAATGAAAGTGACGTTTCCAATCGTACCGTGTGAAACAATGCACGGGAACTCTGTCAGGGAGGAATAGTCCATTATTGTCAACCAATCCGTGGGTGATTAATGACACTTGTTTCTACTATTATGAGGAAAATGTTGTATTAATGTTGATATGAAATATATGTATGGAAATAACTTATTGATCTGTTATTAATTATTATTTGGCTGTATGACTTCATGTACTTTTTTGGAGGCAATTTTTGTTAACAATGTGGCCCTATTAACCTTAGCACAGTGGCCAGGCACTGTGCCCTCTGTAATCTAGCTAATGATTAGCCCATTGGGGTAAACAATGCGGAGGAGCAACCCCATGCTTCAGCCATGTAGCCACAGATGCTGCATGAGACGGGTGATGATGCTTATTGCTAAAATAGCACACCAGCCTGATAATATGTGCCATGTACAGCCCCTAAAGATATTGCTTTTCATCAATTTGTTATTGGCTCATTTCTGGAGGGGAATATTACATTTTAAACGGTTTAATATAGGCTATACAGTATGTCATCATTGAGAGGGGGGGGGGGGGGGGGGGGGTAGCTTTATTTTGGTTTTCCAAACAATCAGTGTAAATATCAGATTTTATGGTTGGTTATAATATAAGGTACTTGCCCAAAATGAAACATGAAATCACAACTGAAATGATGCATGCATAACTTGCTTTACTGTGATCTTGGGTGGGGCCAGTAATATTGTCATTCGGGCCAGTAGTTTTCACATGGTACTGGCCAGTGTGCCACTGTCAAATTTACATGACTGTCTGTCTAAACTGACTGTCTAAACTGGTAACCAGGCTAACTATCTTACATTTTTGAAGACATTTATTTTCATTGTTAGAGCGGCCACTTAAGTATCTGGTCAATATAATGGATAATCAAATGGATTATCTGTGGTCACACACACAATAACTCATTCGTGAGGGACGTCATGTTTACTGTTGCCTTCTTAGAATAGATTTGTTCTTTATTAGTCCATCTGCGAAGAAAGACATTCTTCTGTTCCTATTCTTTCAGCATAACTATTCCATGTCTGAAGTAAAGTTGCTAATTGCAGAACTATAAACTAATCTTGACGTAATATATAGCATTAACCAACCAGCACTAAAATTAGGCCAGACCTACACTGTAGTGAACATGTTCTAGTGTGTTCATAGCCTCAAACACTAGCCTGGTTCTCCACAATACTTAAAAAGTAACTGTAGAAAAATATGCATTTGCAAATTAGGTTAATTATACGGAAACATGCATGTAGAACCACTGCAGGCTCCTTTTGATTGGCTGGGTAGCCATGTTGTCATCTAATGTCTGTAGCTCTCAGCTAATTATGATGCAAGAGAGTGTAACAGGAGAGACTGAATTACCTAGTTACTAAAGTTACTAAGTTTTGGGTGGCAGAAAATATATAAGTAGTATACAGTAGAAATTTATCGTCAACTTCTTAATTTCTCTGATCCTTTATCAGATCAGTAATGTGACATTTTAACAATGGTGGGAAAAGTACCCAATTGTCATACTTGAGTAAACGTAAAGATACCTTAATAGAAAATGACTAAAGTAAAAGTGAAAATCACCCAGTAAAATTCTACTTGAGTTAAAGTCTAAAAGTATTTGGTTTTAAATATACTTAAGTATCAGAAGTCAATGTAGTTGCTAAATTATACCTAAGTATCAAAAGTAAAAGTATAAATCATTTAAAATTCTTTATATTAAGCAAACCAGACAGCACCATTTTCTTGTTTTTTTAATTCACTGATTGCCAGGGGCACACTCCAACACTCAGACATCATTTACTAAACACGCTTCATTTGTGAGTCAGCCAGATCAGAGGCAGTAGGGATGACCAGGGATGTTCTCTTGATAAGTGTGTGAATTAGACCATTTTCATGTCCTGCTGGGCATTCAAAATGTGAAGAGTACTTTTGGGGGTCAGGGAAAATGTATGGAGTAAAATGTACATACTTGTCTTTAGGAATGTAGTGAAGTAAAAGTTGTCAAAAATATAAATAGTAAAGTAAATACAGATACCCCAAAAAACTACTTTAATACTTTGAAGTATTTTTACTTAAGTACTTTACATCCCTGCATTTTAAAAGTATTCCACTACAGAATACAAAGTGTAAATATCTGTAAACGTTATCTGGTTCTAAATATGTGGTTCTGATCTTCCTGTCTCCTCCTCTTCCTGTTTCTGGTCAGGGGGAACCAGTCACGTTCTGCGAGGAGAGCTTTGTGGCTCACCGCTCCAGCACCATGAGAAACTTCTTGGAGATGGCGGTCAACCTGCAGCTCTTCAAACAGGTAACACTGCGATGTGTGTGCCTGGGTGCATTCATGCATGTGTGAGGCCCACCATTCCAGAACCATGAGAAAATTCCTACCTAATAACTGAAAAAACAATAGGAGCTACAGTGGTTGCTCACTAAAAGTTTTGCGATTATGCTGCGGGTTGTGGTTTAGTACGGTACCCTGCGTCACCACTTCATTGCTCCAGACCAGCGCAAGGGGGAGTTAGAGCACTGATTATGCTTTTGGGTCCCAAGGCGCTACTGTGTCTCTAAATGACAATGAATGGGCAAAATAAACCTAAATAGAAAGTGATAATTGTGCACGTCTTCAGTATTACTTACTAAAACTGTTGTTACACTAAGGTTTTTATTATTTTATTTTGTTAGGATTATTTTACTCTTACTGTAGTACTGTAGCCCACTCCCGACCAGTCACGTTGTACGTTGCACGTCTAAGTGGCGCAAAGGTCTAAGACGCTGCATAGCAGTGCAAGCTGTTTTGCTACAGATCCTGGTTCAATACTCGTGCTAGCCTCAACTGGGAGACCCATGAGATGACTGTAGGTTTTTAGTTTCTATCCCTCTAAAAACATAAATAAATCATTCTAAATAACAAACTGGCTTTATTTACAAAGTATTAACAATGTCTCACCCCATGTTCAAGAATAGCCTTTTTCTCGCTCATTTTACGTTATTTGAAAACTAAATCATCTCCAAAATGTTATTTTTCAAACAAACCAATTATTATTATTATTATTATTAATTTAGAATGATATAAAAGCCCCTTGGATATTCTCACAGATATATTATTAACCTCTCTTGGATATGTGTCCCAACTGGCCAACATCCAGTGAAAATGCATAGCGCAAAATTCTAATAAATTACTATAAAATGTAACTTTCATGAAATCACACATGCAATACACCAAATTACATTTAAGTCATTTAGCAGACGCTCTTATCCAGAGCGACTTACATTTAACCTTTTTTTAATTTATTTAACTAGGCAAGTCAGTTAAGAACAAACTCTTATTTTCAATGACGGCCTAGGAACAGTGGGTTAACTGCCTTGTTCAGGGGCAGAACGACATTAAAGCTACACTTGTTGTGAATCCAGCTAACGTGTCAGATTTCAAAAAGGCTTTACGGCGAAAGCAAACAATGCTATTATCTGAGGATAGCACCACAGAAAACAAACACAGACCATCATATTTCAACCCTCCAGGCGCGACACAAAACGCAGAAATAAAGATATAATTCATGCCTTACCTTTGACGAGCTTCTTCTGTTGGCACTCCAATATGTCCCATAAACATCACAAATGGTCCTTTTGTTCGATTAATTCCGTCGATATATATCCAAAATGTCAATTTATTTGGTGCATTTGATCCAGAAAAACACCGGTTCCAACTCGCGCAACATGACTACAAAAGTTACCTGTAAGCTTTGTCCAAACATTTCAAACTACTTCCTAATACAACTTTAGGTATTTTTTAACGTAAATAATCGATAAGATTTAAGACAGAATATACTGTGTTCAATACCGGAGGAAAACAAAGTGTAGCGAGCCTCTGCGTAACGTGCCTCTAACAAAGATTACACTTCCCTTTAGCCTCATTCTGAACAGTGCTACTTCTTCATTTCTCAAAAGAAAAACCTCAACCAATTTCTAAAGACTGTTGACATCCAGTGGAAGCGATAGGAACTGCAAGAAAGTCGATTAGAAATAGGGATTCCCAATGAAAACCCATTGAAAAGAGTGACCTCAACAACAACAAAAAATTCTAAATGGTTTGTCCTCGGGGTTTCGCCTGCCAAATAAGTTATGTTATACTCACAGACATGATTCAAACAGTTTTAGAAACTTCAGAGTGTTTTCTATCCAAATCTACTAATAATAATCTTAGCTTCTGGGCCTGAGTAGCAGGCAGTTTAATCTGGGCACGCTTTTCATCCAAAATTCCGAATGCTGCCCCCTATCCTAGAGAAGTTAACCCTGTTATTAGCAGGACAATATATATTGGTCATGGCTCCCGAGTGGCGCACAATGGGATTGCCTTGCAGTTCTCCAACTGTATCCATTGAAAGTGTGAGGTTTAAGGCACGAGGGCAGGGGGCACGGGATGGGCCGCACAGCCGCGCACAGAAGACTGACCTAGCCCATGGGGAAGGGAAAGAAGTGGGGGGGGTGGACCCCCACCCCGCCACACTGGGTAGCACAGAGCAACACTTTAAGGGGCATTGCACTAATAATGGCGCTGACTAGGGAAACGTTCCCGCTGTTCTTAGTGCCTGTCTGTACTTTCAAACTAAAACAATGTAACTAATAATGACATCTTTATGCTTTCCTTAATAAAATGATAAAAAATACTCTTTCAAAATGTCTATGTTTATTTAGTTATGGATCCATAACAAATTATTTTGAGAATAAATATCACTGAATTACAGAAATATCCTCTATGTAATTATTGGCAGAGAGTCACGTCATATTTCTCTATACACTGTAGGCCTACAGTAGGCGACATGAGTCTCACTAGTGTTGAGTAATGTGCTGTTAAAAGTGGTGTAGGTCTTATTTATTTAAAGAGCATATTGAAGTTAGAAGCAATAGGATTTGAAGCAACAGCCTACAACTATTTTAGCACCGTTTTTTACTGCTCTGAGACAAGTATGGGGACTGGTCCTGATAAATCAATGAGATATTTAATTTCACTGAATCTCTATTTGGGTATTGGTTAGACTACAATTAGGGTGTAGAAATGTTATGCCCTTAGTGTAACCTTTATTTAACGAGGCAAGTCAGTTAAGAACAAATTCTTATTTACAAGGACAGCCTACTCCTTCCTCCCCGTCTGGGAATTGAACTCCAGTCTCCCACGTGCTGTAGCCTATACCCGACCATCACGTTGTACAGCGCCATATTTTCCATTCCATCCTAACGGAAACCCAGAGGGTTTTTCGTTTTTCTTGGAATAGAAACACCATGATATTAATCAAAATAATTAAGCAACATTTCTTACAATCAGTCCCATATACTTACAAAAAAAGGTTTTAAATTCTCTAGTACAGCCACTATTGAAGGCTATCAAATGCTTCTCAAAGATGCCCTCTGGTGGTCAAACTAGCACTAACTAGCATTAACGGTACCAGTGGTTCACACTTAAATAACATGCCATTGAATTCTGCGGCAACATGCAAGCTGCGCCGCAGTACTCTGCAACTTTTAAAGGACAAACCACTGTATTTAAGCCTTTGATTAAACTGAAAGCTCTTTCAATCCTCTCTCCTTTAAACCAATCAAACCAACACCCACAGACAAAAATGCACCTAGGATAACTTCCTTCCCTTAATTAGGAAACGAAAACTATTAATAGAGTAACTTTCAAAGACCGCACAGTCTTAAAAGCATTCCTTTACACCCCACCACAGTTGGACTGTTCCTCTCCAGCCTTGATAAGTTGTTTATTTATCCCTAAGAGGGAGCAGAGAGCTTCTTAATCAGCTATTTTTTGCGCTCTCTCTCTCTGTCTATCTCCCACTCACCACCCCCTCTTTGCTCCTGTCTGTGTGGTAGCGTAGGGAGAGGGAGTGTTAGGATGCGGTGGTTATCTCTCTCCTCTCTAGCGTGGCGAAGGAGAGCATTTATCTCTTCTGCTCCCTGTTAAAGTGAGAGAGGCCAGTGGTCCGCCGACTCTGATCTGGCCATGACCCACATCCGCCCACTGAGACACACACACATCTGCTGACAAACCAGCCTTTCCCGACCCAGCCCCATCTCCATCCCGGCCTATTCAGTACAGAAAAAGAGGAGAGCTGCCAAGAGAATGCGAGGGAAAGGCTGTCGGTGATAACCTGCTTTTTTTTATCAACCCTTTTGGCCCCTACACACACATTGACTGAAAACACACACACACACACACACACACACACACACACACACACACACACACACACACACACACACACACACACACACACTCCTTCTATAGTGGATGGTTTCAGGACACTGCTTGGTAGATGCAGTGGTTCAGTGGAGACTGGCTCAGTGAAGCTTCTCCTTCCTATAGACAGAGAGAGCAGCCTCATAATGTGCATAGTACCCCTCTGTCTCTCCACATAATACCAATCACAAGTCAATCAGATCATTCTCAAAGTAGGACTCCATTTTGCGGAGAATCAAAGTGGAAAAGCTAGAGAGCTTTAGGTTTCCTCTTCTCAACATATACACTGTGTATGAATGTGATGTTTATGGGATGTTGAGTGTGGATGTCAGAGTTGCTCTGTAGGGTCCTACAGGCAGTTAACCCCCATGTTCGAGAACATCTTCCAGAGATCTGGAACCCCTCCCACAGTAATCTAGAACACTGCAGTGAGGATTCCAATCTCTGGCCCACAGATGGCCTGTCCGCCTCGTTTTACTGTGTACGTGCAGCAGTACAGGTGGACGCCAGATGACTCCCAACATTATTCACCTCACAGCTATAGAATGACTGACACTCTAGGATAATCATAGAGATAATAATGAATGTTTTGTAGTTTATTTATTTATAAAATCCCAACCCAACAATTACATTGAGGGAGCCGATTGCTGTACAATTCAGCCGTTTGATTCATCAGACAAAACCTTTTTTGGTCCATCTATTTTTCTAAAGATTCTTTTAATATTTTTAACTATTTAAAAAATATCTATATTTGAAAATATCAATCATTTCAACACAGTTAACATGATTGATATTCATTGCCATGAATACTGTCTTCCGTCCAGTTACTCCTTTTAAACAAATCTCTTTTGATGGTTGAAACCTGCAGTGTCATCCCGCATTAGCAAAATGATGATGATGAGGTTCCCCTCAGTCAGGCCTACAGGAGAGGAAAGCCTGGTGCTAGGTAGCTAGTTAGCCTAGCGCTCCCCTTAGCGATATGCCCGAACCCATGCCTAGATATAGACGGACCGCTACCGACGGTTTCTAGATACAGTCTTTGAAATACAGCTAGCTGGGTGGACATAGCTCTAAAATAAAATGTATCTACTTAACCCTTATTTGACCAGAGGCCGTATGTATCAAGCATCTCAGAGTAGGAGTACTGATTTAGGACTATGAAACTATGAAATAACACATATAGAATCATGTAATAACCAAAAAAGTGTTAAACAAATCAAAATTATTTTATATTTGAGATTATTCAAAGTAGCCTGCCTTTGCCTTGATGAGAGCTTTGCATACTCTTGGCATTCTCTCAACCAGATTCAAGAGGTAGACACCTGGAATGCAATTCAATTAACAGGTGTGCCTTAATTTGTGGAATTTCTTTCCTTCTTAATGCATTTGAGCCAATCAGTTGTGTTGTGACAAGGTAGGGGTGGTATACAGAAGATAGCCATATTTGATAAAAGACCAAGTCCATATTATGGCAAGAACAGCTCAAATAAGCAAAGAGAAACAACAGTCCATCATCACTTTAAGACGCTATGATGAAACTGGCTCTCATGAGGACCGCCACTGGAAAGAAAGACCCAGCCTTACCTCTGCCGCAGAGGATAAGTTCATTAGCGTTACCAGCCTCAGAAATTGCAGCCCAAATAAATGCTTCACAGAGTTCAAGTAACAGACACATCTCCACATCAACTGTTCAGAGGAGACTACATGAATCAAGCCTTCATGGTCCAATTGCTTCAAAGAAACCACTACTAAAGGACACCAATAAGAAGAATAGACTTGCTTGGGCCAAGACACATGAGCATTGGCCTTTATAGACCGGTGGAAATCTGTCCTTTGGTCTGATGAGTCCAAATTTGAGATTTTTGGTTCCATCTGTCGTGTCTTTGTGAGACACAGAGTAGGTGAATGGATGATCTCCGCATGTGTGGTTCCCACCGTGCAGAATGGAGGAGGAGGTGTGATGGTGTGGGGGTGCTTTGCTGGTGACACTGTCCGTGATTTAATTAGGATTCAAGGCACACTTAACCAGCATGGCTACCACAGCATTCTGCAGTGATACGCCATCCCATCATTTGTTTTTCAACAGGACAATGACCAAACACATTCCAGACTGTGTAAGGGCTATTTGACCAAGGAGGAGAGTGATGGAGTGCTGCATCAGATGACCTGGCCTCCACAATCTCCCGACCTCAACCCAATTGAGATGGTTTGGGAGGAATTGGACTGCAGAGTGAAGGAAAAGCAACTAACAAGTGCTCAGCATACAGTGGGGCAAAAAAGTATTTAGTCAGCCACCAATTGTGCAAGTTCTCCCACTTAAAAAGATGAGAGAGGCCTGTAATTTTCATCATAGGTACACTTCAACTATGACAGACAGAATGAGAGAAAAAAAATCCAGAAAATCACATTGTAGTTTTTTTTATGAATTTATTTGCAAATTATGGTGGAAAATAAGTATTTGGTCACCTACAAACAAGCAAGATTTCTGGCTCTCACAGACCTGTAACTTCTTCTTTAAGAGGCTCCTCTGTCCTCCACTCGTTACCTGTATTAATGGAACCTGTTTGAACTTGTTATCAGTATAAAAGACATCTGTCCACAGCGCAGAATAATTTATGCATTTTTGAATGCTCAACACCCATTGAATATATCCTATGTCAGTAAACGTCGGCAACAAAGAGTAATTCAATTGTAGCCAGCAGCACAGTTACAGTCACCAATGCTCTGGATAACATGAAAAAAGCCTAACCAGCTCTGCTAGGGCAAGTAAAATGTTCAGAGTGGGGTGTTCTCAAGAGTGTTCAATGCTGTCATCAAGGCAAAAGGTGGCTACTTTGAAGAATCTCAAATATAAAATATAATTTAATTTGTTTAACACTTTTTTTTGGTTACTACATGATTCCATATGTGTTATTTCATAGTTTTGATGTATTCACTATTATTCTACAATGTAGAAAATAGTAAAATAAAGAAAAACCCTTGAGTGAGTAGGTGTGTCAACTTTTGACGTGTGTGTGTGTCTGTGCGTGTGTGTGCACATGCACGTAACGTCTGGGCTTATAATGAACATATTTATGGGAAGCGTTTTATAAGCTCCATGTGACAAAGGGAGGAAATTAAAGTTCCTAGTGCATCAGACACCATGTCTGCATCCCCAATGGCACCCTATTCCCTACATACTGGGCCAAAATGTAGAGCACTATGTAGGGAATAGGGTGCCATTGGGGATGCAGACCTGGCCTCACCATGCAGTCTCCCAGCCAGGCCTAACCCTAACCAGGCAGCATGGCCGTCTACTGCCCTAATCCCCAAAACCTGCTCCACATTACCCCCCCGACACCTAAACTCATTTAATCTAGAGACATTTTTGGAACAGGTAGGATTAAACACACTTGCCCAGTTGGGTGTCTTTTTTTCCCCTGTTGTTTGGCCTCCCTCTGTCCCTCCTTTTCTCCCTCTTTACCTCCTCTCCCTCCCTCTCCCTTTCCCTCCTCCCATGCCTGCCTCCCTCCCTACCATCTGTAATTCTGTGTTGTAATTTATGGTTGCAGTTTATTGACGGCCGGCTGGCCAAGCTGAATGCAGGCCGAGGCTTCACTGACCTGTTCGAAGAGGAGATCAGTGAGGGAGGCTTCTGTGGAAGTAGGTGGCACTAACATCCTATAAGATTCATCTTACAAATAATAATTTTACTCAAACATAATTTTGGCTTACTTTTTAATTTCATATTGAACCTTTTATTTAACCAAGTACGACCACTTTCCCAAGAGAGTCCTATACGTTTGATACAGTTCCACAACATGTATATCATCATTGAATTCATGTCATCACTGTGTCTGATCAGTCACTTTCACGTCTGTCATTGTGTGCGCCTTTTCTGTTCTGCAGGTAATTCCAGATCTTATCAACAGTGGGTGCACACCGTCAAGGTAGGCAAAGATATTGTGCAAATAAAATTAATTGAGTGTATTCTATATCTTCTCATGTTAGATTAAATGACAGCTGTAAGTTCTTGAGTCTATGGAGTGGAGCGTGCTGAATGTAAGTGTGTGTGTGTACATGTGTGTGCGGTTGGGCTTGTGAATCTGTGCATACTTACAGTAGGACAATTGAGACAGGTAGAAAGAGAGAGGGAAAGTGAGAGAGAGAGAGAGATGGAAAGAAAGAGAGGGAAAGAGAGCGCGAGACTGTAGTGATTTGACGAGACGTCTCCCTGACTGACATGTTGATCTGTCAGGAAACACAAGAAAAGTGTTCCTCCATCAAACCAACCAAAGAACATAGATCACACACCCCTCTCTCTCCCCCTCTCTTCCCTCTCTCTCTCTCCCCTCTCTCTCTATCACTCTCTCTCTCTCCTGTCAACCGTTCAGCAGCTCTGAATTAGTCCTCTGGAGTTATTTTCAAAAGCTTGTTAAAGTTCACATCCTATGACTGACACAGATCCATAAGAGCAGACGTTCACCTCGGCCCCTCTCTACTCTTCTCCGCTCATCTCCTCTCTTTTCTCTGTCGGCTCCAAATTCTAAACTGGCTGGCATTAAAAGAGTTTAGTCGTTTAGTTTGACGCAGTTGCCTTGTGCTCTCTTAGTCTTTGCATTAAAGACTAGTGTGGTGAAGGTAGAGAGGGAGTGACAGAGAAAGAGAGAGACACACAGAGATAGATGCATGGAGAGAAAGAGATAGAAAACAGGATAAAATACCTGAGTTCAGCAGAGATGTCATTCAATATGTGATGCAATTTGGCTACTGTATCTTGCCTGCTAATGTGGTGTTTATATATTCACTATCACACTATCACAGTGTATCTCTCAAAGCAAACTATAGATGCCAATAATGATTTTTATATGTTAGAGATATGATACATACAGAAAACACGCTGTCCGTCCATCGGCTTATTTTTGGATAGTAATTCCAGGCGTCTGTTGGTTTCAGTGGAGGCTCCTCAGAGGATGAAGGGGAGCACCATCCTACTTAGTGAATTTCATTTTTTTTTTTAAATGTATTGACACATTAAAGTTATACTTTTTAGATAAAACTGAGCTAAATATATTCACGTCACCAAATAACTGATTAAAACACACTGTTTTGCAATGAAGGTCTGCAGTAGTCTCAACAGCATCCTCTTGGGTAACACAATGGTGTAGTCGGGGGACCGCTAGCTTCCATCCGTCTCTGGGTACATTGACTTCAATACAAAATCTAGGAGGCTCATGGTTCTCACCCCCTTCCACAGACTTACACAGTAGCACAGATGAAATATCAGCCAACAGAGAGAAGCACGAGGTTGAACTTCACTCAACTTAATCGAGTTTTCTCTATTAGTTAACACTATCAACGTTTCCCTTTACTCTGCAATTGTGATCGATTCAACGCAATATTAGCCACTTTCAATGCAACATACTGAAACAAAATTAACTATGCAAGAGATTTTGTGGTAGGCAGAACGCATCCAGACCAGTGCGGCATAACCAGTCAGAGCTGCAGTAGGCCTGTATACAAATAGACTATATACGGATCTGTGCCATTGACTTTGAACAGGACTGTGTTTACAGCATGAGCGGTCGTGAGTTGATGCGCTTGTTTTAAGATAAAAGATAAATCTGCGTGTAGCCATGTGGAAATTTTGTTCATATCCTTTTCTAGTTAGTGAGTTATTAGTCCAGTTATAGAAAATTAGTAGTTAGTAATAGGGGGGTGATTGCTTCCTACAAGAGCACAAAACGTGTACACTTCTAGACATCTTTGAAAAGCAGGTCATGGAAAATAGCTTTTTTTTGTCTTAACAAGAGTGTTGTATTTTGAGACAGCCTTGAATAAGCTAAGTAGCCAATTGGCAGAGGGTAGCATCATTTGTCTCATTCTCTGTAATAATGGTACGGGAATAATAATGCATTTTATTTTGTAAAGTGGTTTCTTGCATCAAATAACACAACAACATTTTCAGACACCTCCTTGTCTGAAGGATAAACAGGCTAATGTCAAACGCTGCATGTTTTTTTTTTAAAGTCTCATGGAATGTAGGCCCACATTGAACCCCCACATTGGCTGCTACTGTAGGCTGAATGGTAGAACATCTATTTTCATGTGAAAATGTTATGGGATGCATTTTTTTCCATTGTTTTTTGATGGTAGGCCACTGGTAGGCCTACATTATAATTTAAAATAGCCACCGTAGCATACTTGGCCACTGCTAAAACTGTAACTTAAAGCAGTTACAGCCTCAGTGTTCACACTAAACGCAAGCTGGAAGTTGCACCGAAATTTCACAACGTTCAAGTTTGCCCTCAGCAGACTTGACATTTTCTTAGTGCAAAAGAAATTATAGGGAACATTGGTTATGACGACTTGCGGAGGACATCCTCCAACCTATCAGAGGTCTTGCAGTATAAACTGACGTGTTGTACATCCAATAAAATGATCAACGAATGAATCTAGTTCTGAAAGCATAAGCTACAGCTAGCACTACAGTGCATGAAGTGTGGTGAGTAGTTGACTCGAAGCGAGAGAAAGACAATAGTTTAACAGTTTTTAACAAATTAATTTCTTATAAAATTTACGAGCAGGAGAGAGCGAGAAAGAGAGCGAGAAAGCTACATTTAGTTTTCTTCTTAGTTTACCTTTCACTTACTTAGCTAATGCAGCTAATTTAGCCTACTCATCCTGACTCAGAGAGGAATTTCTATTTATGTTAGCTGGCTGGCTACGGCTATCCAACACTGCAACTCTTCCAATTAATTCAAGTTAGCTTTCGGTTTTATTAATATATTGCCACCAGGGCCAGTCGGTGTAACTTCTAAACTGCTTGCTGTACTGCGTGATAGGATTGGATTGTTGGTGTACTAGTCTTATGTTGCGCTGTACTTCTAAAATCACGTCGTTGTCACGTGTCCCTTGGAGGTCTGGAGAATTTTGTACTGTAGGTTTTAATAGTCAGAGTGGGTACAACATCTCCTATGCACTTCCTTATAAACTCACCAAATCAGTGTATAAATCAGTATTATTCTCTGAGGCTTCCCGGAACATGTCCCAGTCCGCGTGATCAAAACAATCTTGAAGCGTGGATTCTAATTGGTCAGACCAGCGTCGAATAGTCCTTATCATGGGTACATCCTGTTTGAGTTTCTGCCTATAGGACGGGAGGAACAAAATGGAGTCGTGGACAGATTTGTTCCCTGAGTGCCGTCGTGGTTATCGGCTTGAGGGGGGATATACACGGCTGTGACAATAACCAACGAGAATTCTCTTGGGAGATAATACGGTCAGCATTTGATTGTGAGGAATTCTAGGTCAGGTGAACAAAAGGACTTGATTTCCTGTATGTTGTTACAATTACACCATGAATCGTTAATCATGAAACATACAACCCCGCCCTTCTTCTTCCTGGAGAGATGTTTATTTCTGTCGGCGCGACGCACAAAGAATCCCGGTGGCTGTACCGACTCCGACAGCATGTCCTGAGAGAGATTTCGTCTACCTTGTTATCTAGAGACTGGACATTAGCGAGTAATATACTCGGAAGCAGTGGGTGGTGTGCGCGCCTCCGAAGTCTGACCAGAAGGCCACTCCGTCTTCCTCTTCTGCAGCGACTTTGTTTTGGGTTGGCCTCTGGGATCAGTTCAAATGCCCTGGGGGGTTCGGACAAAGCATCCGCTTCGGAAAAGTCGTATTCCTGATTGTAGTGCTGGTAAGTTGACGTCGCTCTGATATTCAATAGTTCTTCCCGGCTGTATGTAATAACACTTAATATTTTCAGGGCTAACAATGTAAGAAATAATACATTTAAAAAAAAATACAAATACTGCAGTTTCCTAAGGACTAGAAGTGAGGCGGCCCTCTCTATCGGCTCCATCTTGTACTACATTAGATTGATGGTAACAGTTGTCAGATTACAGGTAAAACAAATTCTAATAAAATAAACACTGGCTGTTGTTGACAAGCATATTCAGTTCATATCACAGGAGGCTGCTGAGGGGAGAACAGCTCACAATAATGCCCGGAATGGAGCAAATGGAATGGCATCAAATACCTGGAAACCATGTGTTTGACGTATTTGATACCATTCCACTCATACCGCTCCAGTCATTACCATGAGCCCGTTCTGCCCAATTAAGGTGCCACAACCTCCTGTTGTTCATATACATATTATTAATATTTAATTCGGTGATTTAAATTATGATCCCATCCTCAGTAGCCTATTCCAGCAGGCTATTGGAAACAAAAACACTTCTTATTGCAAAATCACCTCGCTATTCATGTTGAATAAATTAGTCTGTTAATTTGAACTAAGCAAGCTGCTAAATCATTCAGTTTACATCTTGCCTACATCTTTTCTAGGCTACTGTAGACTATCTGAAATGAGATGTAGGCCTTTCAGGGGCCATAGACGACCAGCCTTTAGCTAAGCAGACTATGGCAACATTTTATTACAATCATAAAAACAGATTTTAGTTTGTAGCCTATGCCTATTGAAATGACAAGTCAATCTCGCAAATTGGCCATTGATAAAGGTTTTTAGTCTTAACATCTGGCACATAATAACAGCACAATTGCCAGAAAGTAGCCTAACATTCGTTTTTTTATGTTCATCCAAGTGTTTCTTGCTCAGAGATTTCGAGATCCTCTGTCCAACTTTCATCACTCAAACTCTCCTGTCGGATTTATCTATAGTTTTGAACATGCGCAAAGAGGATTTATTTACATTTATAAACCTGGTTCGAGCCCTGAATGCTAATTGGCTGTAAGCCTTATCCCACAGGTATGACAAAACATTACTTTTTACTGCTCTATTTACAGTGGTAACCAGTTTATAATAGCAACAAGGCACCCCGGGGGATTGTGGTATACAGCCAATATACCACGGCTAACGCCTGTCTCCAGGCACTCCGCGTTGTGTCGTGCTTAGGAACAGCCCTTAGCCATGGTAAATTGGCCATATAAACTCAGCAAAAAAAGAAACGTCCTGCCAATGTCAACTGTTTATTTTCAGCAAACTTAATGTGAAAAAATGTGTATGAACATAACAAGATTCAACAACTGAGACATAAACTGAACAAGTTCCACAGACATGTGTGTAACAGAAATGGAATAATGTGTCCCTCAACTAAGGGGGGGGTCAAAATCAAAAGTAACAGTCAGTATCTGGTGTGGCCACCAGCTGCATTAAGTACTGCAGTGCATCGCCTCCTCATGGACTGTGTCAGATTCGCCAGTTCTTGCTGTGAGATGTTACCCCACTCTTCCACCAAGGCACCTGCAAGTTCCCGGACATTTTTGGGGGGAATGGCCCGAGCCCTCCAATCCAACAGGTCCCAGACGTGCTCAATGGGACTGAGATGCAGAACACTGAGATTCCTGACTTGCAGGAAATCACGCACAGAATGAGCAGTATGGCTGGTGGCATTGTCATGCTGGAGGATCATGTCAGGATGAGCCTACAGGAAGGGTTCCACATGAGGGAGGCAGATGTCGTCCATGTAACGCACAGCGTTGAGATTGCCTGCAATGACAACAAGCTCAGTCCGATGATGCTGTGGCACACCGCCCCAGACCATGACAGACCTTTTTTTTTTAAATTGCCGGTGATGTCTGGTGAGGAACTGCCTTACAACAGGCCTACAAGCCCTCAGTCCAGCCACTCTCAGCCTATTGCGGACAGTCTGAGCACTGATGGAGAGATTGTGCGTTCCTGGTGTAACTCGGGCAGTTGTTGTTGCCATCCTGTACCTGTCTCGCAGGTGTGATGTTCGGATGTACCGATCCTGTGCAGGTGTTGTTACACGTGGTCTGCCACTGCGAGGACAATCAGCTGTCCATCCTGTCTCCCTGTAGAGTTGTCTTAGGCGTCTCACAGTACGGACATTGCGATGTATTGCCCTGGCCACATCTACAGTCCTCATGCCGCCTTGCAGCATGCCTAAGGCATGTTACGCAGATGAGCAGGGACCCTGGGCATCTTTCTTTTGGTGTTTTTCAGAGTCAGTAGAAAGGCCTCTTTAGTGTCCTGTTTTCATAACTGTGACCTTAATTGCCTACCATCTGTAAGCTGTTAGTGTCTTAACAACCATTCCACAGGTGCATGCTCATTAATTGTTTATGGTTCATTGAACAAACATGGGAAACAGTGTTTAAACCCTTTACAATGAAGATCTGTGAAGTCATTTGGATTTTTACGAAATGTCTTTGAAAGACAGGGTCCTGAAAAAGGGACGTTTCTTTTTTTGCTGAGTTTACAAATTAATTAAGGGCAAATTAATGATCTTTTCTCTTGCCAAATATTAAAATTCCTTTATTAAAAATGTGACTTCTTGACATTCCCCTTTAACCTCTATCATAAACTCACTGTTTTCGCCCATGGGACTGCCGCTGACTGGATGTTTTTTTGTTTGTCGCAGCATTCTCATTAGACACTGTCGTGTATGAAAAGCCCAGGAGGGTGGCCGTTTTTGAAATGCTGGATTCGGCGCGGTTGGCACCGACAATCATACCACATTCAAAGTCGCTTAGGTCACTCGTTTTGCCCATTCTAACGTTCAATAAAACAGTAACTGAATGCATGTCTGCCTGCTTTATATAGCAAGCCATGGCCACATGACTCACTGTCTGTAGGAGCGATCCATTTTCATGAACGGGCCGGTCAGTGTATAAACCTTTTACAATTGGAGCAATTATCTATTGTTGTTTAGTCTAAGATGTCTAATCTTTACATACAGTACGAGTTAGCTTTTTTGTAAATTTTTAAGTGATAAAGTTGGCACCGACAATCATACCACATTCCTTGAAGTTGATTCCTTGTTTTAATTGTTAAACTATTTTTCAAAATTAACTAGTGTCAATGTTGGTTAAACCCTGCAATAAAGTGGGGAAGGGGTTCTGCGTTGTATTCCTAAATTAACATTTCCTTTTTGAGAGCTCCAGTTGGTTTTATTGTCACTCTCTCAGTATATTTTTTTATTTATCTGTTATTTTACCAGGTAAGTTGACTGAGAACGCATTCTCATTTACAGCAACGACCTGGGGAATAGTTACAGGGGAGAGGAGGGGGATGAATGAGCCAATTATAAACTGGGGATTATTAGGTGACCGTGATGGTTTGAGGGCCAGACTGGGAATATAGCCAGGACACCGGGGTTAACACCCCTACTCTTACGATAAGTGCCATGGGATCTTTAATGACCTCAGAGAGTCAGGACACTCGTTTAACGTCCCATCCGAAAGACTGCACCCTACACAGGGCAGTGTCCCCAATCACTGCCCTGGGGTATTGGGATATTTTTTAGACCAGAGGAAAGAGTGCCTCCTACTGGCCCTCCAACACCACTTCCAGCAGCATCTGGTCTCCCATCCAGGGACTGACCAGGACCAACCCTGCTTAGCTTCAGAAGCAAGCCAGCAGTGATATGCAGGGTGGTATGCTGCTGTGAATCCATTTAGCAGCTTATCATATAGCATGCTTCGCCAATGCAGCTATAGGACTACAGTATGATGGCATTACATGCCTTATGGCATTTGTCATCTGAAGCAGGGAATAGCTAAACTCACACATTGTTTACATGTTGAGCTATATGTTCTCAATTTAAATTGATACCAATAGACAATGTATGAAGCAAACCATATACCAGATTTTGTACATGCCTTTTAAGTGCTGACATAAAATTGTTTAGTGTAAATCCAAACCTTGTAATTTAGGTACAGAATGAAAATAAGGAGATGACAATTAGGCTACAGGAGATGAACATTACAGATAATATTTTGAGGTTGATTTAATTTTATTAATTTTAGCAATGTTGCTTGCAAAATGATTGCAGTTGTTCCCATAGAGAGACAGTACATGGTTGCTCTATGTATCACTGACACTGGATAAGCTAGCGACTGGGCTAACACAACTAACCTTTTTGGTCAATAATATGCTGTTTTTATTAACATTTTGTTGGCTTCATAATCGTGAGAGAAAATTAACTAACTAGTAGCTAGCTAGTTAGTTATAGCTAGGTAGCTTACAAGGTTAGGTGACCTTTCTCAAAACAAGCCTCATTGTGGCTAGCTACTTCTTGTCCCTAATCCTAGCCTTTACAGCCAAATATCTCTTCAGAAACCTCAAAATAAAAAATATTGATTAATGCCAGCATTGATTACATTTCCTCCCCTCTTGCTGCAGCTTTAGCTCATCTCAAATTAACTGAGAAATGCTGTGAAAACCAGCGTGCTGCAAACATTCAAAAATGTTTTGTCACTAGTGCTTGTTTTGTTCAAATCTTTAGTCCTCACGTACCGATATTCCTACGGCACTAATCTGGTGAGCATCTTTTGGAGCTCCGCTCAAGCAAGGCATTTGATTGGTTTGCCGTGTTGCACGGCGACACTGATTTACACCGGGTTCCGACCACTCTTTAGCTGATTTCTGCCATGGAACAGGCTTCCCGTTTTAGGGCTTTGAGTTTACTAATGCGTTAGTTCTAGTTTCTTGACTATAACTTTAATATGGTGACATTGATGTAGGCTGTGTAGCGGTTAGCAGTTATGGTATGAAGGGTTTGGCTTGAAGTTTTTGTGCCTATTCACAGACAGCTGTTGTGTTGTGCACTAAAGTCCATAAGCAAAGGGAAAAGGTGAGAGGAGGAGAGTGTGCGGGTGATCAGGGGTATATTCATTCTGCTGATTCTGGTGCAAAATGTTTTTTAAACGGAAGCAAACTGAACGAAACTGGGAGGGACCTACCTGAATTTGGACTAATGATTACACACCAGATCAGCTAGATGCAGGCTAGATTCAGGCAAGAGTGTGCAAGGTGGTATTGAATGTGTCACTGTTTGATTACTCCAATATATCTCTCGACCTGTGCACCTACGTTATAAACGTTTATAGACTAGGTTGTAGCAACTTCATGATGGGTATAGGGCAATTTTTAGTAACATGTAGTAGCTTAAACAATCTTACATTGAGCTGGGTGAATGGAATATGAAAGCCATGGTCATAAATAAAGAAAAATCTTCCTCCCTAATCTTAAATGGCACCGACCGCCACTGGTTGGGTTGTGTGTTCGATGGAAATCCTGTGTGTGCTGCCAACTGTGCGTGCGTGTGTGTGTGTGTTTGCACTGCTAAATTACAGTGTTGTGTGTTGCAGAGAGGCGGCGTGCTGATCAACACTGCAATGACTAAGGCAAGTCCAGCTGTGAAAACGGCCTACAGATATGCAAGTCTGGATCAGTAAAATATTCCCAATCAGACCTGGGTCAAATACGTCCAATATGTTCAAATACTAGAGCTTCTCTTGATTTAGTTTGGAACCAGTGGAATAGTACCACAAGTGCAAACTCCAAGCTAAATCAAGCACACCTCAAATACTTTCATATTGGACACACACAACATGAAAACATAACCTTAAAATGTGTATTAAGTCATACAGGTTCTCACTCTGAATATCCGAAAGGTTGTAGTTAGCTGGTAAATGTCATTGTTCTACTAGGACTGTGTATGTATATGCATGCGTGTGATGCCCTTTCCAACTTTAGTCTTTGTCCATTTGGCCAGCAGGATCACAGCAGGCCTTGATGTTACACCAGACCAGTGTCGAATATTAATGGAGCTTGTGGTTATTTCTAATGCCTGTGTTTCTCTCCTACAGGCCAAGAGTCATGCCAAGAGGGGCATTCGCAGGCTCAAGCAAAGGGTGACCTATGTGAATTCACACCTCTCCAGGGCTCACAGACACACTCTGTTTTATATGGAGCATATGACTCAGCTCACTCGGAGATGAGCAGGGTTGTAATGACTTGTGAAACATGTGCATTGTGCTTTGGTCAGGAGTGTACATTTTTAATCAGTGTCCCTCTGCCTATAGCCTGTCATCAACCAGCTACAGCCCTAACCCTTTATTGTTTGCATATTTCATAAATGTGCCACTGATTCCTTCAAAGGAAATGCAACCAGATGTATGTTTCCATAAGTCTGGTCCTTTAGTCAGGGACACGGACTAACTGGCTCTCACTAGGCTATACTAGGCACACACACACACACACACGTCGCTATGTGTGCATACACATGAGTTCAGAATGATTAAATCTGATTTGACCTGGCCACACTCCAAATACATGCATAACTGTCTGTTTTATTATGTTATACACACATTATGGCACACTCACTTGACACACTCACTCCTCTCTCTTTCTCTCGCTCTCTCCCCCCCTCTCGTTTTCTCACACCATATCTCCATCTCCTCCCTCTATCGCTCTCTCTCAGGAAGAGGAGGATGATGGGCCATTCTGCTCAGGGTCTCCCACCAGCACCAAGAGTCTGTCACCACGGAGACTGCAGAAGAGGAGACATGTGAGTGACACACACGCACAAACTATTCCTACGTCTCCGTTCCCATCCCTCTTCTCATCTATCTCCACATCTAATCTCTCTTCCTCATCTACCTCTTCCCTTGGTCTAGTCTCTCCATCCTTCCTCCTATTCATTACTTTGTAGTAGTTTGTCAATGTGCCAGATGATAAGTAATGATAAGCAGATTATCTAGTGTGTAACATCAGCAATAGTAATATGCACTGTACACTCTACAATGTTTATGTAAGTTTGTTAGTTTGTTCTGTCTGTATGGACAGTCAACACAACAACACAGCTCCTCTGCTTTTCAGCACTTCTTATGGAGAATCTGCTTGTGGCATCATTAAAAACACGGCGTGTTTTCCTAGTATGTGCAAGCTGGCACATGCACTCTCCATGCACCCCCCCATACCTGTCTGTTTCTCTCTCTTGTTCCCTCCTCTTTGTTTCTCTCTCTTGTTCCCCCCCCCCCTCTCTCTCTCTGACGCACTCACACAAACAATACTCCTGTTAGATTTAGCTTGCATGGTGATTGCGAGGTTGTCAGCTCGATGTCACATACATCCCTGCTGAAAAACTGCATAAACCAGCATAAATTTCAAGCTTGTCTGTGCTGGTTCATGCAGGTCTGACCAGCATGGTCTAGTTGGTCAAGCTGGTCTGACCAGTGGGATCTAACTGGTTCTGCTGGCCCACCAGCATGGTCTTGCTGTTTATGCTGGCAGACCAGCATGCTCTAGCTGGTCAAGCTAGTCTGATCAGCATGGTCAAGCTAGTTATGCAGGTAGACCAGCCTTCGATGTGTTTTCTCTGGTGATAGCCTTCGTTATGTTTTTACTGGTAAACCTCCTTCGGCTGTGTTTTTACTGGTGGCTAGCCTTCACTGTGTTTTGGACACTGTTGGTTTTGCTTTAGCATAAGCTTGACATCAAGTCACATTATGCTGGCTTGCAAAGTGATATTTAATTCCAATTGGAATCCAGCCAGAGTGGATTCCGCCAATCTGCATTCAGAATGACTGGAAGGGATAGACAGATTAATAAATGAGACTACCTAAACTACACTATATACGGAAGTATGTGGACACCCCTTCAAATTTGTGGATTCTGCTATTTCAGCCTCACCCATTGCTGGCAGGTGTATAAAATCGAGCACACAGCCATGCAATCTCCATAGTCTAACATTGGAAGTTGAATGGCCTTACTGAAGAAAGAGCTCCGTGACTTTCAACTTGGCTCCATCATAGGATGCCACCGTTCCAACAAGTTAGTTTGTAAAATGTCTGCCCTACTAGAGCTGCCCCGGGTCAATTGTAAGTGCTGTTATTGTGAAGTGGAAATGTCTAGGAGCAACAATGGCTCATCCACAAAGTGGTAAGCCACACACGCTCACAGAACGGGACCGCCAAGTGCCGAAGTGCCTAAAAATCGCCTCTCCTCTGTTGCAAAACTCCACGACTGAGTTCCAAACTGCCTCCAGAAGCAACGTCAGTACAAGAACTGTTCGTCGGAAGCTTCATGAAATGAGCTTCCATGGACGAGCAGCCGCACACAAGTTTAAGATCACCATGCGCAATGCCAAGCGTCGGCTGGAGTAGTGTAAAGCTCGCCGCCATTGGACTCGAGCAGTGGAAATGCCTTCTCTGGAGTGATGAATCACGCTTCACCATCTGGCTGTCCCCACAGGTGTCCACATACCTTTGGTAATGTTGTGTATCTAAACTTGAACAACCATTTAACTAACTGGTGCATTAAGTCAAACTAACAGATTGGATTGGTTTAGAAAAATGTATGTTATTTGTCTTTGTGCAGCAAAATATCAAATAAATGTGCATAAACACAGATATTGAAACAAACAATTAAAAACATCTCAATGCGATAGAGCATGCTGGGAAATATGATAATGGTGGGCGTGGTTTTGCAGACCAGCGAAATTTGGATTACTTAGGAGTCAACCTCCTAAGGATTTTAACTCACCTCAAGGTTGCCAGCGATCTGAATTTCCTGCTACGCCACTGGATCTACATTCTGTCATTTGTCCCGGTAGGGCAGCGCTTCCCAAACTCGGTCCTGGGGACCCCAAGGGTTGCACGTTTTGTTTTTTGCCCTAGCACTAACCAGCTGATTCAAATAATGAACTCATCATCAAGGTTTGATTATTTGAATCAGCTGTGTATTGCTAGGGCAAAAGCCAAAACGTGCACCCCTTGGGGTCTCCTGGACCCGAGTTTGGGAAACGCTGCTGTAGGGGGAACTCTTTTGGGTTCCACTTAGAACCCTGTCATTTGTTACTATGGGGGAACCCTTTTGGGAGCCACGTATAACCCTTTTGATTTGTCCCTGCAAGATCAAACTTTTTTGAGTTCCATTTAGGGCCCTCATGAAGAACCCTCTGGTTCCAGGTAGAACCAATGACATGTTCTACAGTTATACTTATAGGATACTTTAAATGTGCTTATGTTAAAAATTACTGTAATTTAACAGTAAGTTACCTACTGAGTTGCAGTAAGAATAGTGTTTTTATATACTGAATAAAAATATAAACACAACATGCAACAATTTAAAAGATTTTACTGAGTTACAGTTCAAATTAGGAAATCAGTCAATTTAAATAAAATATTTGGCACTAATCTATGGATTTCACATGGCTGGGAATACAGATATGCATTTGTTGGTCACAGATACTGTACCTTTAAAAAAAGGTAGGGGCATGGGCCAGAAAACCAGTCAGTATCTGGTGTGACCACCATTTGCCTCATCTCCTTCGCATAGAGTTGATCAGGCTGTTGATTATGGCCTGTGGAATGTTGTCCCAGACTTCTTCAATGGTTGTGCGAAGTTCCTGGATATTGGCGAGAAAATGCTGTCGCACATGTCAATCCAGAGCAACCCAAATATGCTCAATGGGTGACATTTTTGGTGAGTATGTAGGCCATGGAAGAACTGGGACATTTTCAGCTTTCAGGAATTGTGTACAGATCCTTGCAACATGGGGCCGTGCATTAATCATGCTAAAACATGAGGTGATGGCGGCGGATGAATGGCATGACAATTAGCCTCAGGATCTCGCCACAGTATCTGTGTGCATTCAAATTGCCATCGATCAAATGCAATTGTGTTCGTTGTCTGTAGCTTATGCCTGCCCATACCATAACCTCACCGCCACCATGGGGCACTCTGTTCACAATGTTGACATCAGCAAACCCCTAGCCCACATGACGCCATACACGTGATCTGCGGTTGTGAGGCCGGTTGGATGTACTGCCATATTCTCTAAAACAACATTGGAGGCGGCTTATGGTAGAGAAATTAACATTAAATTATCTGGCAACAGCTCTGGTGGACATTCCTGCAGTCAGCATGCCAATTGCACTCTCCCTCAAAACTTGAGACATCTGTGGCATTGTGTTGTGTGACAAAACTGCACATTTTAATGGCCTTTTATTGTCCCCAGCACAAACTGCACCTGTGTAATGATCATGCTGTTTAATCAGCTTCTTGATATGCCACACCTGTCAGGTGGATGGCAAAGGAGAAATGCTCACTAACAGGGATGTAAACAAATGTGTGCCCAACATTTGAGAGAAATACGCTTTTTGTGAGTATGGAACATTTCTGGGATATTTGGGCCCCAACACTTTACATGTTGCGTATATATCTTTGTTCAGTATAGTTAATTTTTTTGTGAGCCTAACACTCATTTCTCTAGAGCGAAATCAAGTCAACAACTATGTAGGACGCTGGGTTGAAGGGAGTTGTTTTTATTAAGCAAATATTCAACTGAGTTCAGCGCAGAAACGTGGTAATTAAATAAAATGACCATAATCCATTAGTCCTGTTCTTTCCGGCTCGGACAGAGATGGATACACTTATGCCTGCTACATTTGGTTAGATACACACAGACTGCATAGACCACATGAGAGGAATGTACATGACACAAGACAATAGAGAGGGATAGACAGTTTGTGAAAGTACTAGTAAAAGACCTCGTAAAATGATTTTGTAAGTCCAGCTAAATAGTATGACTAAAGACAGTGCAGTATGGGGAGCACAGAGATAAAGTGATCTGGCAGGCCGGATCTGCCTGAGCAGAGATGAGATGATGACTTTAGGGAATGAAAAATAATAAAGCCATCAAATAAAAATATGCGTACACAACTGAAATATGTGTACGCATTTTAGAGCTGACCCCATTTAGTCGATTGTTTGGTCAATAGGCTGTTGGTCAACCCGAAATGTCATTAATCGAGCAGTCACAAATATATATTTTTATTTCATGCTGCACAAGACTCCTGTCTGATTCACGCCTGTCTCAGTGGACTAAACCATTGCGGAGGCCACAGGGATGGCACAGTTCATCACTCTTAAGATGTGATACTAAAATTGAATATGGTTATATAATGTAAAAAATAATGGTGCAACACTAATAAATCTAGTATTATTTTTGGTAACACTTTAATTGACACCCAGTGTCATAACATGTTATGTCATAAGAGCTGACATAACATGTCATAACCTGTTATAATATGGTCATAACACTGTCATGACATATGCATTATTTTATGGCTGTTTATGGCACCTACATAAGTGTAAAATCCCAAAGAAACCTACCACACAAGGCAAAATATTCCGTAACACCATAGCCTATGTGTCAACGGTATGTTTGTTATATAATGTTTTTGGAAAATGGCCATATTAAATTATCATTATAATTGTGCACGCATTGATGGCAGAAATTTACTTACCCCAATGCTCTGTTGCTGATGACTGGGATGAATACAGGAGCAGATTTATGGAGCAGGACAAGACACCCTCTTTTTGACTGATGACTGGAATAAGGCCATGTATGTGATAGGCCTATCTGGCTTATATGATTATGATGGTCATTATGCTTCTTGACAGTGTCAAAGTGTATGTTCATAGCTAAGTAAATTGACACAGGATAGTTATAATACTTCATTACAGTGTCATGAAGTAAATGTTCTACTAGTTATTTAAAATAAGATTTTTTTTAAACTAAAGAATTCATTATAACAACAACAGGATTTGTTTATTTATTTTATTTAACCTTTATTTAACTAGAGAAGTCAGTTAAAAACAAATTCTTATTTACAATGATGGCCTAAGCCAATTGTGCGCCACCCTATGGAACTCCCAATCACGGCCGGATGTGATACAGCCTGGAATCGAACCAGGGTCTGTAGTGACGCCTCTAGCACTGAGATGCAGTGCCTTAGACCGCTGCACCACTCAGGAGCCCAAGAAACAAACTTTCAAATTAAAGGAAACTTCTTGGCAGCAAAAAACTACTTTGATTAAATGTTTTGACACTCTTATGTAGGTGTCATAACCACCATAAAATAACGCAATATACCTATGTTACAACAGGTGTAAATATATGGGTCAAGACAATATTATGACCATGTTATGACTAGTTATGTCAGCTGTTATGACACATTATGACATGGTCATGATCGTGTTATGACACTGGGTGTTAAGTAAAGTGTTTTTCACAGCACAGTTGAAAAATATATGGCAAATAGAAATCAAAACTGGATGGTGTTCAGAGATAGATGGGAGGGGTTGAGTGGAGCTGAAGGGTGGGACTAAAAACAAACCAAGGATAACTATAGTAAAATACACTGTGTCCGTAAAATGTATATAGTATGTATAATCTGGAAGTAGAAGCCTAAGTGTTGTTCGTTAGTTTACTCTAATTATGGGAGGGGTGGTAGGGTTAGGGGAAAATAATAAAGGAAAATTTGCTCGATATTTGGCAACATAACCATCAACCACTTAAACTAGTACAACACTTCCACTGAGGGTTGGCACAAATACACATATATTAGTTCACCCCCCCCCAGAATATGCTAATGAGCCCCACTGGTACATTGTCCCCACGTACATTTCAAATCTCTGTGATGATTATATTTATATATTTCAAAATATTGGGTAGAAAAATGTACTATTATACTAGATTATGTACCCTAAAAGGAACCAACCAACCAGAGGTTCCTATGTGTACCTCTGAAGGTACCTTATGTTTACCTTTGACATCTTTGTACCTCAGGGAACAGCACTGTATCCTAACCATACGCTAATTTTGAGAGTGTATGTTTTTGGTAGTAAAGATGTATCTGGTGGCACTGCTGAGACATTAATGCACTTCCGCCCAAAAGCTTGCAAGTTTAAATCCCCAAAGCAATTTTTACACACCTTACATCCAGTGTCCCTTAGCACTGCTATTTTTACATTGGTGTTGTGACAATTATTGACTTGGGCAACTTTTAGCAAAGTGCAGGAATGTTTTCTTGCATTAAATCTGTGGCCAATCTCTCTCATGCCCACAGACCTGGTGGCGTAGCAGGAAATTCAGGTCATTAGCAACCAAGAGGTTGTGAGTTCAAATCCCAAGTGAGGTATAGTCTCAAGTAACCAGCGTTCAGCATCACACTGTCCTTTTACAGCAATAACACCTTAATTCAGTTGTAAAAATTCTGTAACTTGTTGTCGTTTACCTTACTTTCACTGCAACCAGTAGCCTGTAGGGTACCATACATTTATAGGAACTTTTTAACAGTGTAGCATTTCATGGCATAAAAGGAAACCATTGTGGAGAGGAAAAGAACAGGATGGTTCTTCACAACCCTCACAGCAGTAAAGAACCATTCCTGATATGCAAAAAAATATATGGTTACACATATCACCCTCACCCCTGACAAAGAACTCCTCAATAACCTTTTTTTGGTGTGTGCTTGCGTGTGTGCTTGCGTGTGTGCTTGCGTGTGTGCTTGTGCGTGTGTGTGTGTGTGTGTGGTCTGCAAATCCACATCCATCATTATCATGTTTCCCATGCATGCTCTATTGCAGTTTGATTTTTAGAATTTTGGGATCACACCTACAGACACAAACCAAGGGGAAACACTGAGATTGTGTCCCAAACGGTCGCCACGGCCATGGGTTTCTGTCCTGTAATGGACTGTGTTATATCCTGTGTGCTTGATGAGGCTGATGAACACACGAAAAAAATGTGACGGCTCAACCACTACCAATTAGAGATTCTTTACCGAGGTCTCTGCAACACACATGCACGCACGCCACTGAGCTCTGTTCATGGCCAGAGTAACGGGACCCCAGGGACTCCTGGTGCAGAGACACACTGGATGGCATGTCCCAGAGAGTGTGTGTGTGTGTGTGTGTGTGTGTGTGTGTGTGTGTGTGTGTGTGTGTGTGTGTGTGTGTGTGTGTGTGTGTGTGTGTGTGTGTGTGTGTGTGTGTGTGTGTGTGTGTGTTAGGCATCGCTTCCATTTTAAGATATATTTCTCAATCAGACATGTACCCAGACCAAGTCTTATACCCAAGTCCTCATACCCTGTACCCCTCAATGGAGCCCCATTGGCCAAGACTACCTCTCCGTTCCTGCGACCTGCATATGACCCAGCCCCATACCCGAGCCCTGTACTCAACTCATATACCCCATTCTGACAATATACAGTACCTTTGCCTCAACCCCAAACTCTATCTGTTCTTGGTAATAAAGATAAAGATATACCTGGTAGCACTGCTGAAACATTAATGCACTTCTGCCAAAAAGCTTGCCATTTTAAATCCCCAAAGCATTTATGCACGCTTTACATCAAGTGTCCCTGAGCACTGCTATTTAAGAATGAGCAACTGATTTAAGAATGGCGCCGGAGGGGAAAGCTGCGGTTTTACGGGCTCCTAACCAATTGTGCTATTTTGTGTTTTTTCGCATTGTTTGTAACTTATTTTGTACATATCTTGTTGCTACCATCTCTTATGACTCACTTTCTTTAATGAGTTGGACGTGAATGATATAATGTTGCTCCCAGACAATGCCCAAATCCCCGTCATTCACATGAAGAAAATAAGGAAATTCAGGGAGCGGAGATCAGGGTGCATTGTGAGAATTCGTCGGCGAGTGGGTAACCCACCTCTACCATCTGTTCTATTAGCCAACGTGCAATCACTGGAGAATAAACTGGATGAGCTCTGTTCGAGACTATCCTACCAACGGGACATTAAAAACTGTAATATCTTATGTTTCACTGAGTCGTGGCTGAACGACAACATGGATAATATACAGTTGGCTGGGTTTTCTGTGCATCGGCAGGACAGAACAGCTACGTCCGGTAAGACGAGGGGTGGGGGTATGTCTCTATTTGTCAATTACAGCTGGTGCGCTCTGTCTAATATTAAGGTTGTCTCGAAGTATTGCTCGCCTGAGGTAGTGTGGTCTACTGCTTATCATGAAATACTCTATCTACCAAGAGAGTTTTCATCTATATTTTTCGTAGCTGTCTATTAACCACCACAAATCGATGCTGGCAATAAGACCGCACTCAACTAGCTGTATAAGGCCATAAGCAAACAAGAAAATGCTAATCCAGAAGCGGCACTCCCAATGGCCGGGGTCTTTAATGCAGGTATTCTCCTGATTCCTGCTTACAAGCAAAAACTAAAGCAGGAAGTACCAGTGACTCGCTCAATACGGAAGTGGTAAGATGACATGGATGGTACACTACAGGACTGTTTTGCTAGCACAGACTGAAATATGTTCTGAGATTCTCCTGATGGCATTGAGGAGTACACCACATCAGTCACTGGTTTCATCAATAATTGCATTGATGACGTTGTCCCCACAGTGACCGTACGTACATGTCCCAACCATAAGCCATGGATTACAGGCAACATCCGCACCGAGCTAAAGGCTAGAGCTGCCGCTTTCAAGGAGCAGGACACTAATCCGGACGCTTATATAAGAAATCCCGCTATGCCCTCAGATTAACCATCACACAGACAAAGCATCAATACAGGACTAAGATTGAATCCTACTACACCGGCTCTGACGCTGGTCAAATGTGGCAGGGCTTGCAAACTATTACGGGCTACAAAGGGAAACCCAGCCACGAGCTGCCCAGTGACGCGAGCCTACCAGATGGGCTAAATGTATTTTATGCTCGCTTCGAAGCAAGCAACTCTGAACCATGCATGAGAGCACCAGCTTTTCCGGACGACTGTGTGATCATGTTCTCCGTAGTCGATGTAAGCAAGACCTTTAAACAGGTCAACATTCACAAGGCCGCAGGGCCAGATGGATTAACAGGACGTGTATTCAAAGCATGCGCAGACCAACTGGCAAGTGTCTACACTGACATTTTCAACCTCTCCCTGACCAAGAGAGTCTGTAATACCTACATGTTTCAAGCGGACCACCATAATCCCTGTGTCCAACAAAGTGAAGGTAACCTGCCTAAATGACTACCGCCCCGTAGCATTCACGTCAGTAGCCATGAAGTGCTTTGAAAGGCTCACATCAACACCATCATCCCGGAAACCCTAGACCTACTCCAATTCGCATACCGCCCCAACAAATCCACAGATGACGTAATTTCAATCGCACTCCACACAGCCCTTTCCCACCTGGACAAAAGGAACACCTATGTGAGAATGCTGTTCATTGACTACAGCTCAACATTCAACACCATAATGCCCTCAAAGCTCATCACTAAGCTAAGGACCCTGGAACTAAACACCTCCCTCTGAAACTGGATCCTGGACTTCCTGACGTGCCGCCCCTAGGTGGTAAGGGTAGGCAACAACACATCTGCCACGCTCATCCTCAACACGGTGGCCCCTCAGGGGTGCGTGCTAAGTCCCCTCCTGTACTCCCTTGTCACCCACGACTGCGTGGCCAAGCACGATGCCATCACCATCATTAAGTTTGCTGATGACACGACAGTGGTAGGCCTGATCACCGACAATGATGTGACAGCCTATAGGGAGGAGGACAGAAACCTGGCAGTGTGGTGCCAGGACAACAACCTCTCCCTCAACGCAAGCAAGACAAAGGAGATGATTGTGGACTACAGGATAAGAAGGGCCGAACACGCCCCCATTCACATCAACGGTGCTGTAGTGGAGCAGGTCGAGAGTTTCACCAACAAACTGTCATAGTCCAAATACACCAAGAAAGTTGTGAAGAGGGCACGACAATGCCTTTTACCCCTCAGGAGACTGAAACATTTTGACATGGGTCCCCAGATCCTCAAAAAGTTCTACAGCTACAGCATCGAGAGCATCCTGACCGGTTGCATCACCGCCTGGTATGGCAACTCCTCGGTATCCGACCATAAGGCCCTACAGAGGGTAGTGCGTATAGCCCAGTACATCACTGTGGCCAAGCTTCCTGGCAACCAGGACCTATATGGTAGGCGGTGTCAGAGGAAGGCCCAAAAAATTGGCAAACACTCCAGTCACCGAAGTCATAGACTGTTTTCTCTGCTACCGCACGGCAAGCGGTACCGGAGCGCCAAGTCTAAGTTCAAAAGGACAGCTTCTATCCCCAAACCGTAAGACTGCTGAACAATTAATTAAATGGACACCCGGACTAATTGCATGATCACCCCCCCCCCCCCCCCCCCCCTTTGTTTTTACACTGCTGCTACTCGCTGTTTATTATCTATGCATAGTCACTTTACCCCTTCCTACATGTACAAATTACCTCGACTAACTTGTACCCCCGCACATTGACTCAGTACCGGCACCCCCTGTATATAGCCTCATTATTTTGTTTATTTAGTAAATATTTTCTTAACTCTATTTTCTTAAAACTTCATTGTTTGTTAAGGGCTTGTAAGTAAGAATTTCACGGTAAGGCCTACACCTGTTGTATTCGGCGCATGTGACAAATATACTTTGACTTGATTTGATCTCTACTGTACCAGGCCCAATGTAGGCCAGGGCTACCTCTCTGCTCCTCTCCAGCTCTGCATATTAAAGAGACATTTATCTAGTGTATAATTCGTACACACTTTGCCCTGCACACACCTCACACACAAACACACACACACACACCTCACTCACGTACTCACGAACTCACACTCAGCTCTCTGAGTGATATAGACATCTTAACTTCTCATACCTTTTATCACCATGTAGTATTAACAGCAACCTCTGTTTCTGTCGTTGAAATCAAATTAATTAATGATCTGGTTCATCTGGAGTTTATTCTAATATTAGATATTTTATATTAGATCAGTGTAATTATGAAATGAACATTTTCGGTTTTGTTTTATTGGCCAGTTCATTCAAGTGTCACTAGAAGAGCATGTCCATTAAAGTATGTGGAAGGTATTCCTTGATTTGCACACCCGGAATGTTCTCTTAGTGTGAAATACTAACAAACACAAACCTATTGTCTTGCTTCTCTATGTTTGGGAGTGATTGCTCACCTCGTGTGTGTTTGTGTGTGTGTTTTAGCGGATGCAACAGTACGTTAGCTGTGTGAGAGCGAGACGGTGGTATGCATAGTGACAGCAGGCTTGTGGCAGGGCTCAGCAGTGTGACGCTGACACTACTCTACCATAGACTGAATAAATGCTAGCATGGGGGGTGGGGAGAGGGAGAGAGAGAGTGTTGGGGGGGGGGGGGTTGGGAAGTGTGGATGGTTTGTTTTTCTGCTTCTGTGCTAATGGGGAGAAACTGCACACATCTGTATGGTGATCATGTGGAGATTGGAGCCTGTCAGGTTGTGTGTGGGTGGGTGTGTGTAGGCTGTGTGTGTTTAGGTGGTTATGTGTCGTCTGGCCTGAGATTCTTGTCTGAAGCTAAACTGCCACCTCATGGTAGCTTTAAATTACTGCATACGTCAACAGACACGCTGGTTGATTTTATAGGATTGCTTATTTATTTATTTTTTCAAAATGGTCAGAATACTTTTAATTTAGCCGGTTTGTTAAAAAGCGTGCGCTTTCAGAGGCAGCCAGTTGGACAGACAGGCAGGCAGTGTATCCTGCCTCAAACGCTGTCTGTAGTTGTATGTCTAATAGAAAGACAGACTTGGCCATGGTTCTGGCTCCCTCTTTCACTCTATCCCCCCCTCTCTCTGTGTGTCTCTCCCCCCCCCCCTCTCTAGCTCCCACTCCCCCCTCTCTATCGCCCTCTCTCTCTCTATCCCTCCTCTTTCTCTCTCTCATTTCATTTCCCCCCTCCCCCTCTCTCCGTGTGGTTTGTTTGGCATATCTCGCATACCCTGCCAAGCTGTGAGATCAGTGGCCACTCAGAAACACCATATGAAATGTATAATGTAAAGCTGGTACTTAAAGTCTCTAGCGCTCTGTCGTTGGCATGCTCGCTTGACATAACTGGTCATGCAGACGAGAGACTGAAAGAGAGAAAAAAAAGTTTTTCTTCAAATATTTCTACTGAAATGGACAGTGATTACTATTTTCCCCTCGTAAGAAGGGGAGTGAAATATAGAGTTATTGTATGGCATATGAAGGATTAATAGAGCCACTGCCGTGAGCGCTCCTTTAAATAGATTTCGTATCTTGGCTCATTCCGTTTGGAAAGCGGAAGCTTGACACTATACAACAGGTTAGAAGATGACTTGGCAATATTGGCCATATTGAAACTCTCCTCACTTACAGCATGACTGGCTGGAATATACAGGTTTTTATTTCACCAGAATTGCCTCAATAAATTATTCTTCGTTATAAAAAAACGTTTACTGTAAATAATGATTTGTTGCCACAAAATGGGCAACTGCAGAGGTATTGACGATGACTAAACATGCAGCCACTGAAAAAAAAATAACTCACCATTGTGTATATCACATAAGTGATCAAAAAAGTATTCAATTTTTTTTTTCACAGTCTATTGTTATGCCAGCAGAGGTTACTGTGCAGAGTACCTATTGAACCACATTAACCGTGTGTTTAGTGATTTTAGTGTGCTTTTAAACAAATTAGAGGCTTTTTCCCCCCCCTTCTGTCCTCCAAACTGATGGTTTTAGCCAGATTCCGTGAAATAGCCTGGGCCTTTTTCATTTTCATTATTAGACTACATTTGCTGCCTCCTTTTCCTGGTGTGGCACTCTCCCTCGCTCTCTCCTTCTTTCTCCCCTTCTCTTTCACTGCAGCAGACTCACTGCGAAAGACAAAATAGCAGTCATCTGTCATTTGAGAGAGATGAAGACAGAGAGAATGAGCGGCAGAGATGGAGGCTGAGGGAATGAGAGGGGGGGGGAGAGCAACGAGAAAGAGAGGGAGAGACGGGAGAGAATCACTTTTCCATTTTCACCTCTCAGTTTTATATTAGTCTGTCATGAGAAGTGAAGGGGGACGTTGTTTCACCCAGACTTCCTCTAGCATGGTTGTCTCGTCTTTACTGTTTCATCAAATAACATGCTACTGCCACTGTAATAATTACAACTCTGGATGACTTCCATGTTCATTCAGTATGTGTGTTTCATAAATGGAAAGTGTGTATGCATGTCTTTTTGTTTCCTGTATGTTTTGCCCTTCCAACAGTATGTAGGTGTAGGTTGTCTAGCATGGATATAATTATGACCATAGGAAAGGGCAGGCTGAGCTGGGTGTGGTTATGATGTGGGCTGAGCTCTATGGCCTGGGTATGGTTTGTTGTGTTTGAGGGTTCACCTTGTTTTAATAAACACCTAGACACACCGAGAGGCCCCGCTTCCCTAAACATGCCTAAGTGCACAAATGAACAGGTTAAATAGCAGCAAGGACCATGACCTGTGTGTGTGTGTGTGTGTGTGTGTGTGTGTGTGTGTGTGTGTGTGTGTGTGTGTGTGTGTGTGTGTGTGTGTGTGTGTGCGTGGCATGTGTGCGTGCGTGTGTGTGCCCCAGCGCCCACCCTCTTGCAGGTGCATCTCCAGTCTCCCTAACTGTCAAGCCAGCCTCAGCGTCTGCGTGAATGATTTGATATGTGTGCGTATGAACGCCCGTGCGCTTGTGTGTACATGGTATCACAGTGCTGATTTACGGCCCTGACACAGGAATCCATTAAAGTTTTTTTTAGGAGATGGGAGGCCTGAGCCGCTCTGTAATGGTCTTTATTATTATAGCTCCTAGCTACCAGAGACAGAGAGCAGCCTGAGCCGGGCAATCAGCGCCGCACTACATGTGTTCCTGTTTAGCCCAATGGCAAAGAGGACTAAGTGGCCGCTCCACACATTTCTCCTCCCTTAGCTTTTATGGCGAAGGCGGCGGTTAACCTTTTCTGTATGCATGCGCGCGTTTGTGTAAGGTGTGTGTGTGTGTACCCTAAATGAGCAGCGGCCAGCGACACGTTACATTGCGCCCGTCTTGCTGGCACTGTGTCAGCTAATCAAGACCGGGTTGGTGCAAGGCCCTAATGTTTCCCCCCTCTCCTCTGTCTCCAGGGGTTATGGGTCCCCCTTTCCCTCTTTCTCTCCCTCAATCATTTACATCCGACCTGTCCTCTCTCGCGCTCTTTTTGTGACGAGTCATTGTTGCCCTCTAGGGGATGTGAAAGTCACAGGCTTTTATAATATGGCAAACCTGGTTTTATAGGCTGCTTTAGAGGCTGCCTTGGTACAGGAAAGAAAGAGGGGTGAGAAGGTAAAGAGAGAGACTGAGATGGTTAGAGAGGACAAGGGAGGGAGAGAGAGAGGGAACATTATACGGTGTGCACGAGATGAGTAGTGGATAAAGGTATTTTTAATAGCAGGCCTTGGGCTGAGCTGAGCTCTTATAGGGGAAGAGAGAGGGAGGGGGGGGAGGCGTGTGCCTTAAAGGTTCTTTCTCCTTTAAGTCCCCAGACAGTTAAATGTGCAACACAGGTGGATTATTATACACACTGGACTTGAGGTACCAGGCACTGGACTGGGGTGGGAATGACACCCTGTTGCCAACACAAACACAGCACACCGGCATCATACAGAGTTTTTTTTGTTTGTTGTCATGGTCAGATGTGAAGGTCATTTGCCTTGAGTAACCTGTAGATCTCATTGTCTCTGTTTGTGTGTTAGCATTATTATGCAAAGTCTTCCATGGGATGTCCTGACTTTGCCATCGATGACGATGAACTGGACACCGCCAGCAAGTAAGAGTCTGATATAGGAATATGATAATACCAATAATCTCCCAGTAATGTTTGAATATGTATGATCTGTGACATGTATTTATCTATCCTTTCAGGTGAGTCTCATTGAGACAGCTATCAATTTTACTAGTGAGCCCTAGCCAAGAGCAAACATCGCAATACAATAAAGTTATTCAAGTTGGTTCCATGGTAGTTTCCTCTTTCATGAAAGTTGTTTGTTCAGTCATTTGGAAAAATCATCTTCCTGTCCTGTCCTTCACTAGTTACTGTGGTATAGACAGGTTCCCCCTCATCCTCTTCATACTCATATCAATGCTGCCCTCCAGTGGTTTAGTCCTACAGTAAGGACCCCACGGTAGATTTATTGCATTGTGATTATAGCCTCTTGGACAGATCATTATTCATGAAATGATCATTGATTTGCTGAGTTTATTTGCTGGCTTATTAATACATTTATTTACAGATTTTTTTTTTTGCTATTTTTTTTTCTGTATTTCATGTATTTGTTGATTTGCTAAATTTGTTTTGCTAATTTATTTTGCTAATTTAATTTGCTCGCCTTGAGGATCTCGTCTGAGGACAGTGGGGAGATACCGTCCTACACTGAGGACAGTGACGACTCCTATTCGCTGGAGCTAGACACAGACTCCTCCCACACGGGCCAGATGAACCTATTAGAGGAGATCCTTGACTCTCTGAGCACCACCAGCACAGAGCATGGCAAACTCAGCGCTGCCAAGAGCCTGGACTTCTTCAGATCTATGGACGACATCGACTATAAGGCTCCGGTAAGAGAAACATCTGTAACATCTTAACCACACTCATATAACCCCAGATACATACAGTAAATAGAGTCTGAACGTCATGGACAATATCTTTGCATATGGACAATATTGACTGAGGCACCGGTTAAAGAAAACATAAAAATGTGTAAACCACTCTGTGTCTGTATTCTAGAACAAGTCCAACCCCCACAGTGAGAGTAATCTGCCCCAGATGTGTACCAGTGGCAGCAGGGTGGGGGGAGTAGGTGGGGGAGGGGAACAGGGAGGAAGCTGGCAGGATGACAGTGCCCTCCACGGGAAGCACCTGCCCCCCTCCCCACGTAGACAGCCCAGCAAGAGCAGCCTCAAGAAGACAAAGCAAAACCCCTTGACAGCCTCTCCACCGGCCACAGATGCAGTCCCAGCCAAGGACAACAAGGTCCCCAATCTCCTGCCCAAGATCCAGGCCCCTCAGACCAAGACCCAGCCCCTTCATGCCAAGCCCCCGATCTGTCTCTCTCAGCCCCGTCCAGAGGAGCCTTCGCTCCCAACACCTCCATCACCACACCTGGGAGACCAAAACCCCTCATCCAGCCGCTCTCCTGCACCAACCCGTGCATCCACACACAATCCTCCACCGGCAACACACACCCCTCCACACACCTCAATGATGACCCGTGTTAGAGTCTCCACAGACCCCCAGCCTGAGTCTGAGACCAAACCCCAGACCACATCCAGCATCCTGCGGGGGAATGTGCTGTCCAAGGAGACGGTGAGGCAGGACCAGGCCCTCCAGAGGCAGGGCAGTCAGGACAAAGAGAGGCAGGGTGTGAAGGCCAGGCAGCCCTCTGTGCTGGTCCCCTGGGAGAGAGGGAGGCCAGAGGAGGGGGGACAGGGAGAGGACCAGGGCCTAGGGCTGGGGTTGGGGAAGGAACAGGGCAGGGTCTCTGGGGCAGAGGTCCAGGAGAAAGGCCTTCTAGAGGAGATAGAGTCCATGTGTCATCTCAGCTCAGCCTTCCAGACCAGCCTACAGCTGTCCCAGGTCCAGTGCCACACCAACAACACACATAATAATACCCACGCCAACAGCCACAGCAAAGCCACCGACAAGTCCTGAGACGAACAGGGGAAGGGGTGCTTGAGGTAGAAGTTGCCCTTAAGAATCAGACTGCCCTCCCCAAATCCTAACCTTAACCCCTGAGTGGAAAATGTTTACAAAAAGATCAGTGTGTTTTAACAGAGAACAAATTCATTTTTCCTTCGATCTGAAAGTATTGTAAAGACACAAAGTAAACCCCCATGACCTTGGTAACTCTTCCACTGTACAGTTTCCTAACACAATGCCTTAAACCAGGGATGGGCAACCGCGGGACGCCTTTTGTAGGTCTGAGGACCAATTTCACAAAAAATATACAACTTTTTTTAGGAACTCAGTCGGGGTTTCAACTTGCTGTTAAGAGTTAGAATAATAGAGTACACAAGGTGCAATTTCGAAATTTGATTGTGCATCAGTAGTCACTCAATTAGCCCATGTCGGCTAAAATGTTTTAAATTGGTAAGTTAGTCTAGTGGCCAGCTACCTAAACTTGTAGTAAGCATGGTCGAATTACCGACCGGGTTGGGGCCCACTGATCATGCCTATGATCATATTAAAAACTGTTAACATTTGCCTCCACCCAATGGCAAAATGTGTGGAATTGCAGGAAATTAGCTGTAAATTGTCTAATTGTTCTCTCTGCCCCATGGCAAAATGAGTAGAATTGCTGGAAATTAATTTTAAAACTTAAAATTGGTGGGGGAGGGGGGGGTATGGATCCACTAGCCACTGCAGCCCCTCATGATGAGTTTTTTTTTGTGGCCCCCACCCCTATCAAAGTTGCCCATCCCTGCCTAAATCTGCGGTGTGCTTTGCATTTGGTACTGCTCAGTCTTAAAATGAATAATGTAACTGTTACTTTGGAAGCAGTTGATCTGCTTAGATCTACTATCACATGAATGTGGAAAACAGACAGCTTTCTCACTGTGCTTAGACATATTAAAGATAGTTTAATATATGTTGCACTCAGAGAGAAGCTCTATTTAGTTTGATTTCAGAGGCTTATCTATTTAGAGATGTATTTTTCTCAAGTGTTTGTTTCTCAGGATACTCCTGTCTGTTAGGAAAGAAAGGCGAAAAGGACTTGTGTAAATACAGCGGATATGAATGAATAGACAAGCCCATCCATGGCACCTATCTCACCGTCTCTTTGTCGGTCTCTCTCTCTCTCTCCATCTCTCTCCCTCTCTCGCTTCCTGTCTCCATCTCGCCACTCCTTCCCAACTCCTGCTCGCTCTCCTCCATTCACCCTTCCATCCTCACCATCTCCCACAATCTCTGTATCCTCCTACCCTCACACACGCTCCTCCTTTCTCTGAGGATTTACCCCAGTGTTTTACCCAAAAGGCTCCGACTTTTCTGTTCCCATCTACGCGGGCTGGCACCCGTGTCTCAATGGGCTATGGGTGGTTTTCGGCCTTCGTTTACATAACAATGGCTAACTGGGAACTTGGAACACCTTGTCACAAAGCAACAGTCTTGATGATGCAGACGTTGTTGATTCTGCTCCCCCCAAGGCTTTAGTGTCACACTCCTGATGGAAATAATATCACTAGAGCTTACATTAACAGAAAACACTGACGGCCCACTGGTATGGGCGTATGTCATTGGTAAAACACCCGTGAGTGCTTTAGGAGGAGTGTGATTTCACCACTTGAAATCTCTGCTATGTGCACACACCGAATGAAATGCTTTGTCCCGTACTCTGATGCTACCACACTGTGTTTGACTGGGAGGCTTGAGATGATTGTAGAAGAGTACTAAAGCAATACGGCTCTCCTCTGAGAATATGGACGGACGTCCAAAGAGATTTTATAAGAATCTCCCATGGAGAGAATGCAAGCCCTTTGGGTAATGTCCAGAGATGGTGGCCACTCACTATCGTACCACTATAGTACATACAGACAAAAGAAAGTATTTTCCAGTGCTTGTTTGTGGTTATGTTGATGATGAGTTTAGCCTGTTTTACTCTAGTGATTTATGTGGCATGCCGTTGAGTGTGGCGGTTTAACGGTAGCTCTTGCCCCGTCCTGAGCGTTGGGCTGTGGTAACGATGAGATCGTAAAGCGTTCTCCGTGGTTGTTGGAAGACCTCACTTCAGCTATTAATTTGGATTTGAAAGGGCCCCATGTACAATTTATGTTCGCCTATTCTATGTTTCAATTTTGCTATTTATTTGCGCAGCTTTGAAGTTAGAGCACTGTCTATATACTATGCAAAACGTATTCAAAGTTTCCAAATTCAGAATAGAATTTGAGGTTACCACTATAAAGATCAGGTAATTGGTAATCATATTTGTGAATCCATAGATCCTCTGGCCTTTTCTGAGTACCACTTAGTATGCTCAACACAAGTCATTAGGGAGAAATCGAGTGGCTTTAAAGAGTCGTCCTCTCAATTTTTCAATTGATATAGTCTGTATATGCAAAAAGTACATATTGTGCTCATCTATGGCACGTGCAATGATGTCCGAGGAGAAAAAACTGTGTTTGCTGTTTACAGTAACTTATTTGTTGTTGAAATATCGCAAACGGACATGGTTGTTTCACCATTAAGGATTCCAGTTTTAAATGCATGTTGGTCAGTTCTTTCACCTATGAGAACCACTAGAATAGACTTAATTTCGGTTTAATTCTTTCTATTTCTGTTTTTAAATTTGGTAATGAGGCTTACTGTACCTGTTCTTTTTTCCCCATCTGTGCTGATATTTCAATGGTCTTTCATACTGAACTCACTATGGAGAAGGATCTTGTTATGCTTTGTTGTAGGTAGTTATATTTTAAGATTTATTATAGATGAAAGATTGTATTTTTTGTGTTTTAAGTATATTTTACAAGGAGAAATATATAACTGGTATAATAATATATTGTAAATGATTCATAGAACAAACAAGATTTGAATGTTGTTATATCATTTTTTGGGGGAAATATTTTGTATAAATATATGTGTTAACTCAAACCATTTACCATCCAGCCACTCACGTATCATGTTACAGCATTTCAATCCATGAGATAGGTGACTATCTGCATACCTATGGATTTATCTTCCTTTTTTCACTTTGTGTTGTGCATGTACAGTAGAATACCCTAATTTTCCATTCCCCTGGTTCAAAATATCTGTGTGTATTGGCCATGTTCTGATAATCTTATTTTGTTGTTGAATGTGTTTAAAGTTAATCAGCTCAAAATAATAATAAAAAGGTCGCGTCAGGTTGTCCGATATCCACACTTTGTTTAGTCAACTTGAAATACTTTATTATTAGTTATTTCATCTACTACTGTATTAACTGCGATGGATTGGGATGTTTTACTTGAGCAATGTCTTACTAACACTTGCAATAGTCAGCTAGGAATCCTTTGAGGCTGAGTATCTGTGTACTGAAAAGCTGGTATTTTTATGACTGAATGTCCGTTTACTGTCTCAAAGCTTACTGACTGATGCAGAAGAAAATAGGATGAGAGCTAACCTCTTCTATTCTCTTTTCTAAATGCTGCGATTGCGTTTCCCCTTTTTCCTGATACTCGTGTGATATGAAAGATCAAAACCACTGATTGTCAGGAACTAACAGAGGCATATCACTTGTCTTTTTAACCTTTCATCCACTGCAGTGACAATACTGAGACTTGACACGGTTCATGTTCATTCATTCACCTTTTCCACTGATCCCTAGACATGGTACTGTAGTGATTTGAATATGCTGTATGCAACCTACTGAAGTCTAGTGCGTTGCATGTTCTCAATGATGAGAAAAACTGTTGTCTTAAATAACGTATAGGTCAATCTAATGTGCTATCAATGGAATGGTACAACGGTTTGCACTGTGAACTTAAAAATAAATTATATTCATGTTAATGCAACATTGTCCTTTTTTTTCTTAAATTCTCTCTGTAAAAGACATTTTTTTTTAAACACATACAAAAGGGCAGTGCAATTATACTCTCCTTTTAATGAATAAAGTCGATTCTTCACCTCAAAATCAGACATTTAGAAGCTGTAGACATGCATATAAACTACATATGTATGCCTCTATTGTATGCTGGGAGTAGGAGGGATTATCAGATCTGGAGGTGTCAATCTGCTGACTTCTCTCTAAAGCCCTCCTCTACTCCTTGAGGTTCCTCAACAGGGTGCGCATCGCCATTGGCATCCCCACTATCGCAGTCACTACGGAGTCTTCAGCTGCAGGACACAATGGAGCTCCTAAAGCTTTGACTTCAAGGTGTGGTGGTCCGATAACAATTTCTGGTGTTTGTCTATGAGAGAGCGGTGATAAGAGCAGAGATGTCTGTGCTCCCTCTCCAGTGTGCTTCGGCACTATACTCTGGTGCCCAGTACTCTGATGCTGCACTTAAAGGCCTTGATTTGATAGCTCGGGGTGAGACACGTTGATGTCTGTGTGGAGGAGACATTCATGTGCAAAAGCTTCCTGACTGTCACTTTGGTCTCCTTGGCCATCCGGTTGGAGTGGCTTTATTGAGCTGCCAGGAGGGCACTCAGGTCACTATCGGACTCTTTGTCCTTCTCCATGTACAGAACAAATGTAAAATTAAAATAAAATACTTGTCACCTACCTCAGCCATTTCCACCTACCTGGCTGTGGGAAGACAAGGCAACAGATGCAGCCTGACTCTGAGATCAAGGAGTAAGACCGAAGTCTTCTCCATAGGAATAGGAAACATAGGAAACATTACATGAAACAGAGGTATCTAGATTTAGTATTGTCCACTATATGAGCAGCAACTTTACCCACTACTGTACATCCAGATTAGATACCTATTTCAACCTCACCAGTTTGAGAAACAAATCACTCAGACTCAGAAAAGAGTCAATGATGGCAATTATTATCTCCTACCTCAGCCTCTTCCTCCTCTTTCCTGCTATGAGCAGAGGAAGCGGTCTTGCCAGTGGATCTCCTTAGAAACGGAGGAGTCAGCCTAGATCTCCTCGGGAAACGGAGGAGTCGGACTGGATCTCCTCGGAAACGGAGGAGTCGGACTGGATCTCCTCGGCAATAGGGGCATCGGACTTGCCCTCGTTGTTCCCGGCAATCAAGGAGTCGCACTGGTCCTTTATCTCCTCAGCAATGGACTCAAACTCCTCTCCCTCACAAGAGTCCTGTGGCAACAGCATCACATGAAACAGAGGTATGTAATGTTAGCATGGGAGCTCTAGACCACCTTTACCCACTACTGTAAATTCAGTAGATAAAACCTCACGAGTTTAGTGTGGGATGACTGAATAGTCTTGTGGGTGTTGTCACTTCCCTTAGCCTGTTTCTCTTCTGCTCTCTGAATATAACCAGCACGGGGACAGGATAGAGGCAGCAGAAGCAGGCTGGTCCACCACCACCTCCTTTAACTCCCTGAAATGGCATGGCTCTGGAATGGAAGACAGAGTAGCCTATTTTTTATTTAAAACATTTGTAAGGACAGTTACACACACTTATCCTATTCTATTTGTGGCCTCAGTTGAGAAACCACTGAGTTGCATATTTGGAACGTCTGAAATGTCCTAAGCACTTTACCTTCACCAAGGGAGAGATCATCCACCAGTGAGTAACAGGCCTTTGGATAATCTGGACAGGCTGAACTCCGTTGATAGCAACTCTAATATCAAGGTTCCTAATCTGACAATTCAATTCAGTTGCGTATTAGGAAAGTAAAAAAACTCAAACACTTTACCATCCTCAAGTGAGAGATCGTCTAGCAGTGTGTCACAGAGTGGAGTTATAGTGGCCTGTGCATAATCTGAAACAGAATGAACTCAATTCATAAACGGACAAACCTGTGCATCACCTAAGCATATATTTTTTGACAATATCTAATATTTCTACATTGTTTTGGAATGATACAAAATAATACCTGCCGTTAAAAACACAATTTGGAACCAAGTTTAAGTTAGAGCTAACACTGTCAGCGGGCAAATCGGGTTTGTTGCACAGGGTGTCATAGCCGCTAGAATGTCCCTTTGTCATCAAAATGTGACATTATAGGCGGTACAGTTTATCCTCCCTCCCTCCTCCGCTTTCCCCGCCAGTTATAAGGATATAGGCTGCAGGCCTGCTGCATTGGGTTACATTACAGGTAGGCCTTTATTTACTGATATGGCATTTTTCTAATGTAACCAGCCTGGTAAGGATTTTGATTTGATTTATCAAGATCCCCATTGGCCGAAGCCAATGGCGACAGCTAGTCTGACTGGCGTCCGACATATAACGAAAAAGACATGACAGACAAAATACTTTACAATTTACATACACACACTACTTGTTAATGTTTTTAAATGTATGTGCACATATCAGTTACTCATACTGTACATGTCAGTACATACAACAAGAAGGTCACATGGGGAGAGGCGTTGTGCCGTGAGGTGTTGCTTTATTTGGACTATTGTTGTAGATCTATGCTGCTTGCAGTTTGACTGTGCTTTTACATTGATACAAATTATATCAGTAGGCTATATTTACGCAATAAGGCATAAGGAGGTGTGGTATATGGCCAATATACCACGGCTAAGGGCTGTTCTTGTCACGCCCTGATCTGTTTCACCTGTCTTTGTGATTGTCTCCACCCACCTCCTCTATGGCCTATTTATTGGCTTACCTCCCTAATCTTACTACATTTGCACACACTGTACATATACTTTTTTTTTATATTGTGTTATTGACTGTACGTTTGTTTATCCCATGTGTAACTTTGTTTTGTTTTTTGTTGGACTGCTTTGCTTTATCTTGGCCAGGTCGCAGTTGTAAATGAGAACTTGTTCTCAACTGGCCTACCTGGTTAAATAAACCTCTCTAGGGTAACGTTATGTGGGACGCCTGGCCAACATCCAGTGAGATTCAGAAAATATACAACTATTTTACCTAGGTTTAAAGATTAACTTATTGTGAATCCAACCACGGTGTCAGATTTAAAAAATGCTTTACTGCGAAAGCATAATGTTACCTTACGATTATTTGAGAACATCGCCCAGCAGACAAATCATTACAAACAGTAACCAGCCAAGTAGAAGAGTTACACAAGTCAGAAATACCTTTGATGATCTTCATATGGTTGCACTCAGAAGACATTCATTTATTCAATAAATGTTCCTTTTGTTCTATAAAGTCTCTCTTTATATCCAAAAACCTCAGTTTTGTTCACGCGTTTTCTTCAGAAATCCACAGGCTCAAGCGCAGTCACAACATGCAGACAAAAAATCCAAATTGTATCCGTAAAGTTCATAGAAACATGTCAAACTATGTTTATATTCAATCTTCAGGTTGTTTTTAGCCTAAATAATTGATAATATTTCAACCGGACGATAATAACGTCGTCAATATTAAAGGTAAACAAGAAAAGCACTCTCTCGGTTGTGCGCAGGGTCCACTCATTCAGACTGCTCTTACTCCCTCATTTTTCAGAATACCAGCCTGAAACAATTTCTAAAGACTGTTGACATCTAGTGGAAGCCCTAGGAAGTGCAATTTTAAGTTCTAAGTCAATGGATACTGTAATGGCATTGAATAGAAAACTACAAAACAAAACAAAATCCTACTTCCTGAATGGATTTTTCTCAGGTTTTCGCCTGCCAAATCAGTTCTGTTATACTCACAGACACTATTTTAACAGTTTTGGAAACTTTAGAGTGTTTTCTATCCAAATCTACAAATTATATGCATATCCTATCTTCTGGGCCTGAGTAGAAGGCAGTTTAATTTGGGCACGCTTTTCATCCAAAATTCCAAATGCTGCCCCCTACCCTAAAGGTGAAATAAAAAAAATAAAAAAATAAACCTCCAGGTGTCACCCGTTTTCCCCATTAGTCCCTGGGTATTTATTCCTGTGTTCCCTGTTTGTCTGTTGCCAGTTCGTCTTGTCTTGTCAAGTCAACCAGCGTGTTTTTCCATGCTCCTGCTTTTTCTTATCTATCTCTTGCTCGTCCTCCCGGTTTTGACCCTTGCCTGCCTTGACTCTGAACCCGCCTGCCTGACCATACTGCCTGCCCTGACTTCGAGCCTGCCTGCCACTCTGTACCTCCTGGACTCTGACCTTGTTTATGATCTTTTGCCTGTCCACGACCATTCTCTTGCCTGCCCCTTGAATTATAATAAATATCAGAGACTCTAACCATCTGCTTCTCGTGTCTGCATCTGGGTCTCGCCCTGTGCCCTTATAGTTCTTATGCACGACACATCGCGGAGTGCCTGGATAGCCGTGGTATATTGGCCATATATCACAAACCCCCGAGGTGCCAGATTGCTATTATAAATTGGTTACCAATGTAATTAGAGCAGTAAAAATAAAAGTTTGTCATACCCGTGGTATACGGTCTGATATACCACGGCTGTCAGCCAATCAGCATTCAGGGATCAAACCACCCAGTTTATAATTAATGATAAGTAGGCTGAAAGGATTTTCAGTAAGGGAGAGGTCGAAATGTACACAATAGTTAACCGGAGGAAAATGGAGGGTCATGATTTTTAAATTTCAGTCAGAAGAGGGTTTAGAATTTTGTCATTCTGCTCAAGGTTTGATAATTAGCTGCTTGTTATAGTATCTCATGTGTGCCTGATGATGCCCCTCATCCCTGATTTTCTGCTGTGCTCACAATATCAAGCGTGCCTAGTGTGGTCTCAATACCTTAACCATTGGGAGTTAATGCCTGAACCTTAAACACTTTTGACCGTTGACCTTTGGAAGAACTTCTATAATTTGACGTTTGAGAAACATGGATGAACGTCTCATTCTGATGTGACACTGTGAAAGATTATCCATAGCCTATACCAGCCTTTCTCAAACCCTGGGCCGTGGAGGATTGATTGATGGTCTGCATAGCCTATGGATCATATGCTGTTCCGAGCCACTGCCTGTTCACCCCGCTATCATCCAGAAGGCGAGGTCAGTACAGGTGCATCAAAGCTGGGACAGAGAGACTGAAAAACAGCTTCTATCTCAAGGCCATCAGACTGTTAAACAGCTATCAATTGCACATTAGAGGCTGCTGTCTATAGGCATAGTCTAGGAATCACTGGCCGCTTTAAGGAATGGAACACTAGTCACTTTAATAATGTTTACATGTCTTGCATTACTCATCTCATATGTATATACTGTTTTCTATACTATTCTACTGTATCTTAGTCCGTTCCGCTCTGACATCGCTCGCCCATATGTATTTAGTCTTACTTCATTCCTACTTAGATGTACAGTATGTATTGGGTATATGTTGTGTAATTTGTTAGATATTACTTGTTAGATATTACTGCAATGTCGGAGCTAGAAGCACAAGCATTTCGCTACACCCGCAATAACATCTGCTAATCATGTCTATGTGACCAATACAATTTTATTTGATATTTGTATTGAATGTGATTGTGGTTTTTTTGTGGTCTGCGGCATTTTTGACTCAAATAAATACTTGCCGTAGGCCTACTTGCGCAATGCACTGAACTAGGCATGCCACAGTAAACAAATTTGTGTTGCTATGACTAAATATAGCTACACACACAAGCTAGCCCTGCTACGCTGCCTGCACGCTTTCTCTCTCTCCCTGGATTTGCTTTTAAATAACAGCCGCTCGCCAAAACCGGTTTCAGACTTGCCTCAGCAAAGATGCCATGAAGCCATCGAAAATGCGCAGACATTTAGAAACAAAGCACATCCACATCTCAAGGATAAACCAGACAAAAAAAAATTACGAAAAAAGGATGACCAACCAAACACAAATGCTGCACAATCATTTCACAGACAACAAGAGTTTTCTGAAGGCTTCATTCTTACTCTCTCATAACATTCCCAAGTGTCAGGCTCCTTTCACTATAGTTGAAAAGCTGGTCATGCCCTCAGTCGTGGATACTTGCCGAGAGGTTTTAGGCACTACTGTTGCTACAAAGATCAGTAAAATCACACGTTCCAATGACACTGTTATGCGTAGAATCCAGGATATGGCAGATGATATTGAATCACATACAGGTTTTAGACAGCCCGCACATCAAATTGGTTTACAATCCAACTAGATGAGACGACTGACATTTCAAATGCCAGCTTCTTGTATATATTGACTACATGCGGTGCCTTCGGAAAGTATTCAGACCCCTTGACTTTTTCCACATTTTGTTAAGTTACAGCCTTTTTCTAAAACTGATTAAAACATTTTTTTTTATCATCAATCTAAACATAATAGCCCATAATGACAAAGTAAAAACTAGTTTTTAGAAATGTTTGCAAATTTATGAGAAAAACCCCCGGAAACATCACATTTACATACAGTATCAGTAAAAAATTTGGACACACCTACTTATTCAAGGATTTTTCTTTATTTTTACTATTTTCTACATTGTAGAATAATAATGAAGACGTCAAAACTATGAAATAACACATATGGAATTATGTAGTATCCAAAAAAGTGTTCAACAAAAAATATATTTTATATTTGAGACTATTCAAAGTAGCCACCCTTTCCCTTGATGACAGCTTTGCACACTCTTGGCATTCTCTCAACCAGCTTCATGAGGTAGTCACCTGGAATGCATTTCAAGTAACACGTGTGCCTTAAAGGTTCATTTCTTTCCTTAATGCATTTGAGCAAATTAGTTGTGTTGTGACATGGTAGGGGTATAATACAGAAAATTGCCCTATTTGGTAAAAGACCAAGTCCATATTATGGAAAGAACAGCTCAAATAAGCAAAGAGAAATGACAGTCCATCATTACTTTAAGTAAGACATGATGGTCAGTCAATCCGGAAAAATTCAAGAACTTTTAACGTTTCTTCAAGTGCAGTCGCAAAAACCATCAAGCGCAACCATCATGACGACCACCACAAGAAAGGAAGACTCAGAGTTACCTCTGTTGCAGAGGATAAGTTCATTGGAGTTATCAGCCTCAGAAATTGCAACATCAACTGTTCAGAGACTGCGTGAATCAGGCCTTCATGGTCGATTTGCTGCAAGGAAACCACTAAAGGACACCAATAAGAAAAAGACACTTGCATGAGCCAAAAAACACAAGCAATGAACATTAGACTGGTGGAAATCTGTCCTTTGGTTTGATGGGTCCAAATTAGAGATTTTTGATTCCAACCGCCGTGTCTTTGTGAGACGTAGGAGAACTCCGCATGTGTGGTTCCCACCGTGATGCATGGAGGAGGAGGTGTGGTGGTGCTTTGCTGGTGACACTGTCAGTGATTTATTTAAAATTCAGACACTTAACCATCATGGCTACCACGGCATTCTGCAGCGATACGCCATCCCGTCTGGTTTTCAACAAGACAATGACCAAACACTTTTACTGTATATACAGTATATATATACAAAAAATATATTTGGAGGATTGGAAATAATGCAGACAATTACATTGATGGAAGCTACAATCTATCTGCAATATTAAAGCTGATCTACCCTCTAAAAAATATATATAAAACAATTCTGAAGCCCTACATGGGTAACCCGCATTCAAAGTGCGGGTGCATGCAAAGAGCAGCCAGAGCCTTGCGTGCTTAGAGGCGCATCACCAGCATTCCATTTTTATCTCACCTCCTTGTCGTCACAGCTTTCCAGAGGAATAAGACTGTCTCAATAGTTCAAAATGTCTTCCTCCTCTCCTTTCCTTCATCTGCACTGATGTGAAAGAATTAGACAGATTAATATTAATTTTACACTCATCTATCCTGAGATTTCAAGAGTGCACATGAATGGAGATTAGGAGTTGTGGAAGGAAGCTACATGGACTATTGAGATGTACCCCCAGTGGTGTAAAGTACTTAAGTAAAAATACTTTTATGTACTACTTCAGTCATTTTTTTGGTATCTGTACTTACTATTACTATTACTATTAATATTTTTGACTACTTTTACTCCACTACATTCCTAAATAAAATAATGTACTTTTTACTTCTTACATTTTCCCTGACAACCAAAAGTACTCGTTACATTTTGAAGGCTTAGCAGGACAGGACAATTGTCTAATTCACGCACTTATCAAGAGAACATCCCTGGTCATTCCTACTGCCTCTGATCTGGTGACACTCAGTAAGCACAAACAGTTCTTTTGTGAATTTTGTCTGAGTGTAGAACTGTGCCCCTGGCTATCCGTACATTTTTAAAAACAAAACAATTGTGTTGTCTGGTTTGCTTAATATAAGAAATGTTTTATTATTTATACTTTTATATTTGATACTTAAGTACATTTAAAACCAAGTACTTTTAGACTTTTACTCAAGTAGTATTTTACTGTGTGACTTTCACCTTTACTTGAGTAATTTTCTTGGGGACTTGGGTACTTTTCCCATCACGGTGTACCCCCAGTATGGACAAATGAAGACAGAACAAGATAGAGCAGATGTTAAGAGATAAGGGAAGTGTGGGAATTTAGAGTTTTAGGTGCCACATTTTCTCAAGCTTTTTTTCCTCTGGAACTTACCTCTCTGCTTGCTAGCCACTTCCTCAGCTCATAGATGGAGTATGCAGTGCATTCGGAAAGTATTCAGACCCTCCCCCCTCCTTTTTCCACATTTTGTTACATTAAAGCCTTATTCTAAAATGGATCAAATAAACAAAATCCCCCTCATCAATCTACACACAACACCCCACAATGGCAAAGCAAAAACTGGTTTTTAGAAATGTTTGCAAATGTATAAAACATTTTTAAACATAAATATCACATTTACATAAGTATTCAGACCCTTTGCTATGAGACTCAACATTTAGCTTCGGTGCATCCGGTTTCCATTGATCATCCTTGAGAAGCTTCTACAACTTGATTGGAGTCCACATGTGGTAAATTCAATTGATTGGACATGATTTGGAAAGGCACACACCTGTCTATAGAAGGCCCCACAGTTGACAGTGTATGTCAGAGCAAAAGGCCCTTGGTCAGGGAGGTGACCAACAACCCAATGGCAACTCTGACAGAGCTCCAGAGTTCCTCGGTGGAGATGGGAGAATCTTCCAGAAGGGCAACCATCTCTGCAGCACTCTACCAATCAGGCCTTTATGGTAGAGTTACCAGATGGAACCCACTCCTCAGTAAAAAGCACATGAGAGCCAGCTTGGAGTTTGCCAAAAGGCACCTAAAGGACTCACAGACCATGAGAAACATGATTCTCTGGTTGGATGAAACCAAGATTGAACTCTTCGGCCTGAATGCCAAGTGTCACGTCTTGAGGAAACCAGGCACCGCTCATCACCTGGCCAATACCATCCCTACGGTGAAGCATGGTGGTGGCAGCATCATGCTGTGGGGATGTTTTTCAGCGGCAGGGACTTGGAGACTAGTCAGGAACGAGGGAAAGATGAGCGGAGCAAAGTACAGAGAGATCCTCGATGAAAACCTGCCCCAGAGCGCTCAGGACCTCAGACTGGAGGCAAAGGTTCACCCTCCAACAGGACAACGACCCTAAGCACACAGCCAAGGCAACGCAGGAGTGGCTTTGGGTCAAGTCTCTGAATGTCCTTGAATGGCCCAGCCAGAGCCCAGACTTGAACCCGATCGAACATTTCTGAAAATAGCTTAGCAGCGACGCTCCCCATCCAACCTGACAGAGCTTGAGAGGATCTGCAGAGAAGAATGGGAGAAACTCCCCAAATACAGGTGTGCCAAGCTTGTAGCATCATACCCAAGAAGACGCGAGGCTGTAATCGCTGCCAAAGGTGCTTCAACAAAGTACTGAGTAAAGGGTCTGAGTGCTTATGGAAATATGATATTTCATTTTTTTTTATATATATATATACATTTTCAAACATTTCTAAAAACCAGATTTGCTTTGTCGTTATGGGGTACTGTGTGTAGATTGATGACAGAAAAAACGTTTTAATCCATTTTAGAGTAAGGCTGTAATGTAACAAAATGTGGAAAAAGTCAAGGGGTCTGAATAGTTTCCGAATGCACTGTATAAAGGGTTTGCACTTTAACGTGGCAATATGTAACTTTTTGGGGCGATCTGACCAAAATCACATAGAAATGTGAGTTATAGATCTATCAAACAGCTGAAAAAACAATATTTTTGGTTATGTAAAATATATTTCATAGATGGTACAAAGATTCTCTATTTTGTCTTATTTTGTCACATAAACTGAAATTAGGGAAATTATTAGTTTTAGCAGTCAGGAAATGGCGGAGCAATTTCTGCATAGTGCAACTTTAAATAGAGAGCCGGAATAGACAGAGTCATATTAACCAACCAGCCCATAGTCACATATTAAACACTCTCAGTTTAATTTGTCCTCAAACCCTCTTCAGATGACAACAGTCCTGCTATGATTCATGTTGGGTTTAGCAGTTGACCTCTGCTGTCTGCGGTCTCACAGTAGGCAAAGGATAGATCCCTAGGCCAGGGTCACCTCCAGAGCCATAGATGACTACTGCTAAAAGTATTTCAAATACATTCTGGAAGCCGTGTCTGTCTGTCCCTAACGCTAACCAAAGGGCCTACCCACTCAAATGTGTCTGCATGTGTTAAGGATGTCACACTGCTTGCTTATCGAGTACCACTTCTTCCTGATTTCACTCTTCCTGATTCGGCTCTGACGCTCGAACCCAGGACCTCTGCCTTGCTAGCACATGTGACAGCCCTCCTGAAGCGTCTTACCAGTCTGCACCATGTGAAAAGCTAGCTATTTGCTGCGGCAAGTGGAGACAGTTCAGGCTGAGGAGTAGGTTTCACACATTCCAAATGTGCAACACATGACACAGGTGTAGAGTCTTTGGTTTGGTCTTGTTTATATTCTTTTTGAAGATACCAGTGCATTTCAAATAATAAAATAATAAATAATCATAATTGCAATTTCCACTCAGCAAGAGAGACATATTTCCTGTGTTGATGCCTTGTGGAATCCCCAAATTACATTTTCAAAATATTCTGAGAAAAAACAAGTTCATATATGTGACCCGTTTCAGGAAGTTAGGTGTATGTCGCATGTCACTACTTCACAGGAGAGGCATTTGAATGTTAAAAAAAGTAAATAAAATGTTTTTTTTTATGGCAGAAATGCTTTCTGGAACATGTGAACTTTCATGTGCCTTAATAACAAACATGTATGCCATCTGTAAATATAAATACAATTGTTAAATTGATCTCAATTTTTATGGAATGGTCTGCCTACCCATGTGAGAGACGCAGACTCGGTCTCAACTTTTAAGTCTTTACTGAAGACTCATCTCTTCAGTGGGTCATATGATTGAGTGTAGTCTGGCCCAGGAGTGTGAAGGTGAACGGAAAGGCTCTGGAGCAACGAACCGCCCTTGCTGTCTCTGCCTGGCCGGTTCCCCTCTCTCCACTGGGATTCTCTGCCTCTAACCCTATTACAGGGGCTGAGTCACTGGCTTACTGGTGCTCTTTCATGACGTGATCTTCCTGTCTGGGTTGGCGCCCCCCCTTGGGTTGTGCCGTGGCGGAGATCTTTGTGGGCTATACTCTGCCTTGTCTCAGGATGGTAAGTTGGTGGTTGAAGATATCCCTCTAGTGGTTTGGGGGCTGTGCTTTGGCAAAGTGGGTGGGGTTATATCCTTCCTGTTTGGCCCTGTCCGGGGGTATCATCGGATGGGGCCACAGTGTCTCCTGACCCCTCCTGTCTCAGCCTCCAGTATTTATGCTGCAGTAGTTTATGTGTCTGGGGCTAGGGTCCGTCTGTTATATCTGGAGTACTTCTCCTGTCTTATCCGGTGTCCTGTGTGAATTTAAGTATGCTCTCTCTAATTCTCTCTTTCTTTCTTTCTCTCTCTCGGAGGACCTGAGCCCTAGGACCATGCCTCAGGACTACCTGGCATGATGACTCCTTGCTGTCCCCAGTCCACCTGGCCGTGCTGCTGCTCCAGTTTCAACTGTTCTGCCTGCGGCTATAGAACCCTGACTGTGCTACCTGTCCCAGACCTGCTGTTTTCAACTCTCTAGAGACCGCAGGAGCGGTAGAGATACTCTTAATGATCGGCTATGAAAAGCCAACTGACATTTACTCCTGAGGTGCTGACTTGCTGCACCCTCGACAACTACTGTGATTATTATTATTATTTGACCATGCTGGTCATTTATGAACATTTGAACATCTTGGCCATGTTCTGTTATAATCTCCACCCGGCACAGCCAGAAGAGGACTGGCCACCCCTCATAGCCTGGTTCCTCTCTAGGTTTCTTCCTAGATTTTGGCCTTTCTAGGGAGTTTTTCCTAGCCACGTGCTTCTACACCTGCATTGCTTGCTGTTTGGGGTTTTAGGCTGGGTTTCTGTACAGCACTTTGAGATATCAGCTGATGGTAGAAGGGCTATATAAATAGATAGTTTAGTTGGTTTAGCCATGGAAAAAGTCAGGAACCTTCCCATGATTGGGTGAGATAATGGATGGGCTGGACATGCTGAGAGATGAGTTTGGATTGGTCTGCCATGTAGCATGCTTCTGTCTAAAACATGAGCTGCCCAGTATGTAGATAATCCTGGTTACCGCTGCTATTTTGAAAGATATCATGGATATCATTCAACTTTTTCACTCCGGACGCTTTATCTGGACATGGTTCGTCAACACCTTCAACAGCCGAAGCTAAGTAGTAACATTAACATGATGTCTTCTAATTGCAGTCGCTGTACTCATAATATACAGGAGAACGATCGCCTTACGGCGAGAATAGCTGTGCTACAAGCCCAGCTTCAGACGCAATCGTTAGGCAAGGGTAATTTCAGTGTAGGAAAGGAAGAAACAGCGTCTGTGCCACCAGTAAGTACAGATAGTAACGTTAGTATAAACCCCCCCGCACAGTCCCCGCAGCCGGACAACTTTCTCATGGCTTCTGGAGGGAAATGCTGTTGGAATGCTCAACCGGTGTCGCTCATTCAGCCGACAGAAACTTTCAACCGGTTCTCCCCATTATGTAGCGAGTCGGAGTCCGAGTCTGAGTCTTCTCTTGTCTCTACTCCTCCCGTTACGGGGTCTGAGACGCCGAAGGCTCCCACCATTAGCTCTGACAAATTGAAAACCCTAGTCATTGGCGACTCCATTACCCGCAGTATTAGACTTAAAACGAATCACCCAGCGATCATACACTGTTTACCAGGGGGCAGGGCTACCGACGTTAAGGCTAATCTAAAGATGGTGCTGGCTAAAGCTAAATCTGGCGAGTGTAGAGAGTATAGAGATATTGTTATCCACGTCGGCACCAACGATGTTAGAATGAAACAGTCAGAGGTCACCAAGTGCAACATAGCTTCAGCGTGTAAATCAGCTAGAAAGATGTGTCGGCATCGAGTAATTGTCTCTGGCCCCCTCCCAGTTAGGGGGAGTGACGAGCTCTACAGCAGAGTCTCAGCACTCAATCGCTGGTTGAAAACTGTTTTCTGCCCCTCCCAAAAGATAGAATTTGTAGATAATTGGCCCTCTTTCTGGGACTCACCCACAAACAGGACCAAGCCTGACCTGCTGAGGAGTGACGGACTCCATCCTAGCTGGAGGGGTGCTCTCATCTTATCTACCAACATAGATAGGGCTCTAACTCCTCTAGCCCCACAATGAAATAGGGTGCAGGCCAGGCAGCAGGCTGTTAGCCAACCTGCCAGCTTAGTGGAGTCTGCCAATAGCACAGTCAGTGTAGTCAGCTCAGCCATACCCATTGAGACTGTGTCTGTGCCTCGACCTAGGTTGGGCAAAACTAAACATGGCGGTGTTCGCCTTAGCAATCTTATTAGGATAAAGACCTCCTCCATTCCTGCCATTATTGAAAGAGATCGTGATACCTCACATCTCAAAATAGGGTTACTTAATGTTAGATCCCTCACTTCAAAGGCAGTCATAGTCAATGAACTAATCACTGATCATAATCTTGATGTGATTGGCCTGACTGAAACATGGCTTAAGCCTGATGAATTTACTGTGTTAAATGAGGCCTCACCTCCTGGTTACACTAGTGACCATATCCCCCGTGCATCCCGCAAAGGCGGAGGTGTTGCTAACATTTACGATAGCAAATTTCAATTTACAAAAAAAAAAATGGCGTTTTCGTCTTTTGAGCTTCTAGTCATGAAATCTATGCAGCCTACTCAATCACTTTTTATAGCTACTGTTTACAGGCCTCCTGGGCCATATACAGCATTCCTCTCTGAGTTTCCTGAATTCCTATCAGACCTTGTAGTCATAGCAGATCATATTCTAATTTTTGGTGATTTTAATATTCACATGGAGAAGTCCACAGACCCACTCCAAAAGTCTTTCGGAGCCATCATCGACTCAGTGGGTTTTGTCCAACATGTCTCTGGACCTACTCACTGCCACAGTCATACTCTGGACCTAGTTTTGTCCCATGGAATAAATGTTGTAGATCTTAATGTTTTTCCACATAATCCTGGACTATCGGACCACCATTTTATTACGTTTGCAATCGCAACAAATAATCTGCTCAGACCGCAACCAAGAAGCATCAAAAGTCGTGCTATAAATTCTCAGACAACACAAAAATTCCTTGATGCCCTTCCAGACTCCTTCTGCCTACCCAAGGACGTCAGAGGACAAAAATCAGTTAACCACTTAACTGAGGAACTCAATTTAACCTTGCGCAATACCCTAGATGCAGTTGCACCCCTAAAAACGAAAAACATTTGTCATAAGAAACTAGCTCCCTGGTATACAGAAAATACCCGAGCTTTGAAGCAAGCTTCCAGGAAATTGGAACGGAAATGGCGCCACACCAAACTGGAAGTCTTCCGACTAGCTTGGAAAGACAGTACCGTGCAGTACCGAAGAGCCCTCACTGCTGCTCGATCATCCTACTTTTCCAACTTAATCGAGGAAAATAAGAACAATCCAAAATTTCTTTTTGATACTGTTGCAAAGCTAACTAAAAAGCAGCATTCCCCAAGAGAGGATGGCTTTCACTTCAGCAGTAATAAATTCATGAACTTCTTTGAGGAAAAGATCATGACCATTAGAAAGCAAATTACGGACTCCTCTTTGAATCTGCGTATTCCTCCAGGGCTTAGCTGTCCTGGATCTGCACAGCTCTGCGAGGGCCTGGGATCGGGAGAGACACTTAAGTGTTTTAGTACTATATCTCTTGACACAATGATGAAAATAATCATGGCCTCTAAACCTTCAAGCTGCATACTGGATCCTATTCCTACTAAACTGCTGAAGGAGCTGCTTCCTGTGCTTGGCCCTCCTATGTTGAACATAATAAACAGCTCTCTATCCACTGGATGTGTACCAAACTCACTAAAAGTGGCAGTGATAAAGCCTCTCTTGAAAAAGCCAAACCTTGACCCGGAAAATATAAAAAACTATCGGCCTATATCGAATCTTCCATTCCTCTCAAAAATTTTAGAAAAAGCTGTTGCGCAGCAACTCACTGCCTTTCTGAAGACAAACAATGTGTACGAAATGCTTCAGTCTGGTTTTAGACCCCATCATAGCACTGAGACTGCACTTGTGAAGGTGGTAAATGACCTTTTAATGGCGTCAGACCGAGGCTCTGCATCTGTCCTCGTGCTACTAGACCTTAGTGCTGCCTTTGACACCATCGATCACCACATTCTTTTGGAGAGACTGGAAACCCAAATTGGTCTACACGGACAAGTTCTGGCCTGGTTTAGATCTTACCTGTCGGAAAGATATCAGTTTGTCTCTGTGAATGGTCTGTCCTCTGACAAATCAACTGTACATTTCGGTGTTCCTCAAGGTTCCGTTTTAGGACCACTATTGTTTTCACTATATATTTTACCTCTTGGGGATGTTATTCGAAAACATAATGTTAACTTTCACTGCTATGCGGATGACACACAGCTGTACATTTCAATGAAACATGGTGAAGCCCCAAAATTGCCCTCGCTAGAAGCCTGTGTTTCAGACATAAGGAAGTGGATGGCTGAAAACTTTCTACTTTTAAACTCGGACAAAACAGAGATGCTTGTTCTAGGTCCCAAGAAACAAAGAGATCTTCTGTTAAATCTGACAATTCATCTTGATGGTTGTAAAGTCGTCTCAAATAAAACTGTGAAGGACCTCGGCGTTACTCTTGACCCTGATCTCTCTTTTGACGAACATATCAAGACTATTTCAAGGACAGCTTTTTTCCATCTACGTAACATTGCAAAAATCAGAAATTTTCTGTCCAAAAATGATGCAGAAAAATTAATCCATGCATTTGTTACTTCTAGGTTAGACTACTGCAATGCTCTACTTTCCGGCTACCCGGATAAAGCACTAAATAAACTTCAGTTAGTGCTAAATACGGCTGCTAGAATCCTGACTAGAACCAAGAAATTTGATCATATTACTCCAGTGCTAGCTTCCCTACACTGGCTTCCTGTTAAGGCAAGGGCTGATTTCAAGGTTTTACTGTTAACCTATAAAGCGTTACATGGGCTTGCTCCTACCTATCTTTCCGAGTTGGTCCTGCCGTACATACCAATACGTACGCTACGGTCACAAGACGCAGGCCTCCTAATTGTCCCTAGAATTTCTAAGCAAACAGCGGGAGGCAGGGCTTTCTCCTATAGATCTCCATTTTTATGGAACAGTCTGCCTACCCATGTGAGAGACGCAGACTCGGTCTCAACCTTTAAGTCTTTACTGAAGACTTATCTCTTCAGTAGGTCATATGATTGAGTGTAGTCTGGCCCAGGAGTGTGAAGGTGAACGGAAAGGCTCTGGAGCAACGAACCGCCCTTGCTGTCTCTGCCAGGCCGGTTCCCCTCTCTCCACTGGGATTCTCTGCCTCTAACCCTGTTACAGGGGCTGAGTCACTGGCTTGCTGGTGCTCTTTCATGCCGTCCCTAGGAGGGGTGCGTCACTTGAGTGGGTTGAGTTACTGACGTGATCTTCCTGTCTGGGTTGGCGCCCCCCCTTGGTTTGTGCTGTGGTGGAGATCTTTGTGGGCTATACTCGGCCTTGTCTCAGGATTGTAAGTTGGTGGTTGAGGATATCCCTCTAGTGGTGCGGGGGCTGTGCTTTGGCAAAGTGGGTGGGGTTATATCCTTCCTGTTTGGCCCTGTCCGGGGGTTTCTTCGGATGGGGCCACAGTGTCTCCTGACCGCTCCTGTCTCAGCCTCCAGTATTTATGCTGCAGTAGTTTATGTGTCGGGGGGCTAGGGTCAGTTGGTTATACCTGGAGTACTTCTCCTGTCTTATCCAGTGTCCTGTGTGAATTTAAGTATGCTCTCTCTAATTCTCTCGTTCTCTCTTTCTCTCTGAGAACCTGAGCCCTAGGACCATACGTCAGGACTACCGGGCATGATGACACCTTGCTGTCCCCAGTCCGCCTGGCCTTGCTGCTATTCCAGTTTCAACTGTTCTGCCTGCGGTTACGGAACCCCTACCTGTCCCAGACCTGCTGTTTTCAACTCTTAATGATCGGCTATGAAAAGCCAACTGAGATTTATTCCTGATTATTATTTGACCATGCTTGTCATTTATGAACATTTTGAAAATCTTGGCTCTCTCTAATTTTCTCCTTCTCTCTTTCTTTCTCTCGGAGGACCTGAGCCCTAGGACCATACGTCGGGACTACCGGCCGTGGTGACTCCTTGCTGTCCCCAGTCCGCCTGGCCTTGCTGCTATTCCAGTTTCAACTGTTCTGCCTGCGGTTATGGAACCCCTACCTGTCCCAGACCTGCTGTTTTCAACTCTTAATGATCGGCTATGAAAAGCCAACTGAGATTTATTCCTGATTATTATTTGACCATGCTTGTCATTTATGAACATTTTGAAAATCTTGGCTCTCTCTAATTTTCTCCTTCTCTCTTTCTTTCTCTCGGAGGACCTGGGCCCTAGGACCATGCGTCGGGACTGCCGCCCGTGGTGACTCCTTGCTGTCCCCAGTCCGCCTGGCCTTGCTGCTATTCCAGTTTCAGCTGTTCTGCCTGCGGTTATGGAACCGCCACCTGTCCCAGACCTGTTGTTTTTCAACTCTTAATGATCAGCTATGAAAAGCCAACTGAAAATTATTCATGATTATTATTTGACCATGCTTGTCACTTATGAACATTTTTCAACATCTTGGCATAGTTTTGTTATAATCTCCACCCGGCACAGCCAGAAGAGGACTGGCCACCCCTCATAGCCTGGTTCCTCTCTAGGTTTCTTCCTAGGTTTTGGCCTTTCTAGGGAGTTTTTCCTAGCCACCGTGCTTCTACACCTGCATTACTAGCTGTTTGGGGTTTTAGGCTGGGTTTCTGTACAGCACTTCGAGATATTAGCTGATGTACGAAGGGCTATATAAAATAAAATTGATTGATTGATTGAACTGCTAAAGTTTTGCTACTGTTCTCAACATTGCTGCCCTGAATTTAACAGGTGCTATTGGCAAAGATCAGCGGGAAAAAAGTTGTGATGGACTACTTTCTGGAGGTCGATCGGGCCATGCTGACTTTGACTCAGAGGATGAGGAAATCCCTGATTTAGGTAAAAACATTTTCATTTAACCAAACCTTGTAGTATCTTCTGATGACAGTTATGGGGAAGAAATGGCAATCAACAGTGTCGTTTTCAAGGAAGAAGTTGACAGAGTTTTGAAATCAGTGGAATGCCCGGTGAAAGCAGAGTTTGATTGCAAATGCGTAGGGAGTCAAAAAGAGAACATAGTAGGCTGTGGTATAAAACACCTGTATCCAGATTATATCTTCAAACTACGGGAAACCATGGCATCCATGATAGATAGGGAGAAGCGTTCATCCATGTATACGGGTAAGAGTGTAGCTACATTTTTGTATTTTAATTAGTTGAAATGTAGCATCTCCTGAGTTTCAGGTGGGTGTTTGTTTGCTCTTTAGCAGATACCAAATAAAAGCCCCTCTATACAAATATAACACAACAGAAAGACTTCACACTCAAAGACGTTACATATGAATATGTTTGAGTCATTTTTACATATCTTACCATACATGTTTATTTGTTTGTCACACCACTTCACACCAGCTTGACATTTACTGTATGATTACTGTACTCTGATGGTCCAGAGGGAACTATCTCATTCCCGCAGAGGTTTTCTCCTCCTTTTTTATCCCTTCCTGGTGTGTATAAACAGGGCTGAGGGATGTGACTTAACAGACACCATACACCACAGAAGACTAAGAACAGATATAACACTTCGATGAGTACTTTTCAGAGAAGGAGAAAAAGGAAGAGATGAACTTTACTTCAAGATAAAATGATCATGCCAGAGAGTGATACCAAATAAATGATGTGTGTGATGCAAAAATAAATTGATAGATATATTTACATATGTGTAGGAAGACCTATGCAGGATGTAGGCCTAGTATGTGAGTTGACTTACTTTTCTTCTTTTCAAATATAGACTTTAAACTAATGGGAGGTGTCAGAAGAAGAGGGAAAATGCTGAAACCACAACAGGTTTCATAATGTGTCACAGACCACAAAGTCCCCAGTGTATAACTACCCACACGTTCATCAAAGATGGCTGTCTTGTCAGTACAAAGGAGTAGAGCATGTTCACATGTATCACCTAACTTGTCAAAAGAAGCGCAACAGGTCCACAGAGTTGAAATGTGAAAACATTATGTATCCGTAATAATTGTTTTTGTGTGAAAAGAAACAGGCAAAAATGAATATATATGCCAATTAGCAGATGCTTTTATCCAAAGCGACTTACAGTCATGCGTGCATACATTTTCAAATGTGTGGCCCCAGCGGGAAACAAACCAACAAACAATGGCATTGCAGGCACTATACTCTACCAACTGAGCCACACAGGAACAACTATAATAGTCAACACATAACTCTGTTATATGGAAGTAAATCCTTGTTTGCGAGTTCAGAAAGCCTCTTGTTTAAAAAAAAAAAAAAAAGTATGGACAAATCAGCTATGTCTGACTGAGACCAGACTACTCTGGCCCTCTCCTCCTCTGAATATTACTCAAATGTCTAAACACAGTTAAAGCTGGCCTGCACTAACAAACTTATAACATGTATTTTGTGTATATTTGATGTGTATCTAGGAAAGAGCAGAAGTGGAGGGAAGGGGATGTGTGGCATAGAAGAAATGGGACTTCCTGTAAGGTAAGGTACAGAGCCTCAGCTAGCTGTGAAATCACTTGTTGTGTCACGCTGAGGGACCAGAGATGAGGGTTAGGGGAACACATTCAAGAAGCTATGTCCACGGATAAGACCGGAGAGAAAACAAACATAAATAAAAATAGCTTTTTTTAAGTACTTCTCTTTTTTGGGGGGTTCATAATAAGACAGATACATTGTTTCCTTTGGTGTTCCCTTTAGGACATATGGTGTATGGGTAGAGTGATCATCGCTCCTGGATATGGCCAGTCTCTTTGGACTGAAGATCCTGCTGCTGTGGACTGGGCTCATACAGTTGGCTATATGGAAGCACAGTATGATACCCAGGGGATGGGAGTGATGGGAGGGTTGTTATTTATTTTAATGGGGATGGGCTGTGGGGCCTAAATTCACCTTTAACTTATATGGAATTGTTTTGGAAAATGTATCCTGATGCAGTCACCATAAAGGCTTAAGAAAACACTTAAAGGGTGCAGGATTGCATGTAAAATAATGTTGATGAATCAAACTTATTTGAGATCATTCGAAATGCAGTAACTTTCTCGGGGTTGACTAATGTATCCTTTTCCCTTTCAATCTGAGTTTGAGTAGAGTAACTCTGAGATTGTCAAGTCCATCTAAACTGTCTGCCTGTGGGTGAGTGTTACTTGGAGGACAAGCTTTTAAAGGAGACTTGTGACAGAGTTGGCCCGCTCATGTTCAGAGAATGAACAGACCTGATTTAGTGATGTAAAGTATTTAATCGCCAGCGTCTTTGTTTGGTTCTCTGAAATAGTTTCAGTGAAAGACTATAATAATCTGAGGCTAATGCCAGTTTCTCACTGTGCAACCAATGCAGAGTTACTTGTGCATCCAAAACCTCTTGTGTGCAAAACTGTATTGTATGTGTGAATTTAGCATGAATCTACACTGCAGTACATGTGAAAGTTCTGAATGTACTGTACATCTACCGACTGCAGTAAGACAACGTTTAGATGAGCGGTTGTCTGTAGGCTGATCACAGCACAACCACTCCCGTGTTCCATTTTGAGCGGCCAAAGTCTAACAATGACGATCTGGACATTATTTATATCTGTAAAGAGTTATATTGAAAAATCCACATGTCATATGAATTTACATATGACAATTGAGTTCATGTTTATTCAATTGAGTATGAAACCATACATTTAAAAAATGGATATCCATTCAAAGGAAGAAATGACTAATATTCTTGTTTAAGTCACAGGAAACAATGGGTCTATCAACTTGACTAATTTGGAACCCTTCAAAAAGTACATCTGTCTTAGAGATATTACTCACAACAATGAAACTATTTATACCACGTCCCATGAATTTGAAATCAAGTGTGGTAAGTTATAGCATTTTTTTTTAATAAACTCTCTCGACTTAAAAATGCGAATTCTAAAAATAGTCTCCACTCTTAGAAAAAAGGGTTCCGAAAGGGTTCTTTGGCTGTCCACATAGGAGAAACCTTTTTGGTTCAGATAGAACTATTTTGTGTTCCATGTAGAACCCTCTGTGTAAAGGGTTCTACATGGAACTCAAAAGGGTTCTACCTGGAACCAAAAATGTTTTTTCAAAGGGTTCTCCTATGGGTGATTAGCCTTTTAAAATTATAAAATTGGATTAGCTAACACAACGTGTCATTGGAACACAGGAGTGATGGTTACTGATAATGGGCCTCTGTACGCCTATGTAGATATTCCATCAAAATCTGCCATTTCCAGCTACAATAGTCATTTATAACAATAACACTGTATTTCTGATCAATTTGATGTTATTTTAATGGACAAAAAGCATTTTTTAATTTAAAAAAAAGGACATTTCTAAGTGACCCCAAACTTTTGAACGGTGGTGTACATTTAAATCTGGAGCAAACAAGTGATTGATAAGCATTTCATATAATGTATCTCTGACTCTTAAAATGTTTTATCAGGTTGTCAGAGTTTTGAGCGCTTGCATCCATTCACAGAGTATAACTGCTCAGTAGAGTCGAATTACCAAGGCATCAATTTCTCAAAAACACCCCTATGTATTCACACCCCTTGACTTTTTCCACATTTTGTTGTTACATCCTGAATTTCAATTGAGATTTTGTGTCACTGGCCTACACACAATACCCTATAATGTCAAAGTGGAATTATGTTTATAGTAATGTTTACAAATGAATTAAACATGAAAAGCTGACATTTCTTGAGTCAATAAGTATTCAACCCCTTTGTTTATGGCAAGCCTAAATAAGTTCAGGAGTACAAATGTACTTTACAAGTCACATAATAATAAGTTGCATGGACTCACTCTGTTTGCAATAATAGTGTTGACTACCTCATCTCTGTACCCCACACATACAATTATATGTAAGGTCCCTCAGTTGAGCAGTGAATTTCAAATACAGATTCAACCACAAAAACCAGGAAGGTTTTCCAATGCCTTGCAAAGAAGGGAACCTATTGGTAGACGGTTAAACATTTAAAATAAAGCAGACATTGAATATCCCTTTGGGTATGGTGAAGTTATTATTTACACTTTGAATGGTGTATCAATACACCCAGGCTCTACAAAGATACAGACGTCCTTTCTAACTCAGTTGCCAGAGAGGAAGGAAACTGCTTAGGGATTTCCCCATGAGGCCAATGGTGACTTTAAAACAGTTGCATAGTTTAATGGCTGTGATAGGAGAAAATGTAGGATGGATCAACAACATTATAGTTACTCCACAATACTAACCTAAATGATGGAGTGAAAAAAAGGAAGTCTGTACAGAATAAAAATATTCCAAAACATGCATCCTGTTTGCAATAAGGCACTAAAGTAAAACTGCAAAAGAATTGGCAAAAAGTACCATTCTTCATATTTTCAAGCACGGTGGTGGCTGCTGCATCATGTTATGGGTATGCTTGTCATCGGCAAGAACTAGTGATTCTTTGGGGGATAAAAATAAATGTAAGAGAGCTAAGCAGAGGCAAAATCCTAGCTGAAAACCTGGTTCAGTCTGCTTTCCAACAGACATAGAGAGCCCAATTCCCCTTTCAGCAGAACAATAACCTAAAACACAAGGCCAAATATACACTGGAATTGCTAACCAAGATGACATTGAATCTCTATTATACAGTAGTGCTATTGATGCAAAATGTTAGCTACAATTTAAGAAAACTAACACTAAAGTGAAAGTTATAAATGTATGTGGGTATTTGATGGAGTCAATTTGGGGTCATGATAGTGGCTGTACCAAATGTTTGATGTATTATAATAATTGATTGTAATATGTTGTATTTATAGAAGGGAAAAGGGTTATAAGACCCCTCCACATGTATAGGGTCCTAGATTACAGATTAACAATATATATATATATTCATTATAATGTTTTAAAATTATTCCACAGTCGTTTCTAAGTCTCTGCCTCTTATAAAGAAACGGTCTGAGAAATGTGTGAAATATTGCATGGGGTCTGTGAGAAAGCACTTCAAAGATAAACACAGAACCCTGCAGGGGAGTAAAAGAGATAAGAGACTCGTCAGACATACCTCTATAAATCAACTTGGGGGAGTGGACATTTACTGCTGAGCCCTTAGAAAACACTGGAACTATTGTATCTCTCTTGCAAGTTTGTATTGTTGTGTCTGCATGGGCTTGGTCTGATGAGTAGAAGGTAATGACGTATGCAGTGACATCACTAGGGCTGGACTTCGGGCTTAATAAAATAACTTGGGACTTTTCCTATGGGGCAGAACTCAGGAGAGACATCAGTTGTATGTGTGATGTTTGATCTTTGACTTCTGTCTACAGCTGTATTTTGATTAAAATTGTAATGATGTATAAGTGCACATTTTGAGTGTTCCTTATTTGTTAAGTAAATAAAACGGAGCACAGAAAAATGGAACCAACATATTACTGACGGTGGCTCCCGATAGTGGCTAATTAACATTATACAAATTGTAAAATAAAACAAGCTTTAAAATATTCTAAAACGCATACATCAACTCGGCAGGTTCAGCCCGACAGAAACCTATAGCTTGAGTGTCCAAATTTCATCCACACAAATTATAAAGGCACACAATTAAAATTCTGAATAATGGCACAGCTATTTATAGCCTATTTCACTGTGGAAAAGGGGCCGCAATCCATGTCATGTTGATATGATTTTCAGTTGGCTTCTATATGGCTGGTTTCCCATTCATCTATAAAGGGATCATATTTACAATCACCTTCTCCAAACGGATTACTGATTTACGTAGCTCTTATCAATAGATGTTATCCATTTATAAATTGCACTGCATGGAGAATTATTTTATTTCTATGGTAAAAAAATGAAGTAGATGCCTTTTCCACTCCGAACCAGTAGGTTCGCTGGACCTTATTCATGGTTTCCACGCACATAAAGGTATACGTCTTATATGTAGACACACCTCTGCCACACCTTTACTTCTAAGATCTTCACCCTGAAAGAATAGCGGGTGAATAGCATGCTATTCTCATGCTTAAATTCAATGTCAGAATACGCATAGAGAGAAAAGTGCATAAAAAGGGAATTACGTTTCATTTACGCACGCTTAACTTGGGTCGGAATCGGGGACTAAGAACTTAAGGAAATGAAATGTGTTTGTGTCTGGCTTTGTCGTTGTTTCAATATTGGTCATTGAATCCAAGAAAGAACATGGGCCTTGACCTAATGTCACCCCATATCCTTTCCCTAGAGAGGAAAGAGAGTAATCAACATCAAATCAAATTGTATTTGTCACATGTGCCGAATACAACAGGTGTAGACCCTTAACCAACAATGCCGTTTTAAGGAAATAGAGTTAAGAAAAGATTTGCTAAAGAAAATAAAGTAAAATTTTTGTTTAAGTGATTCACTGTGCACATGCTCAGTTTAGTTCTGTACTCTCATGTGATAAAAGCAATACGCTGTGATTAACTCTGCCGATTCTATTGACAGAAATCTGATTTTGAGGTATAAAAGTAATTATTTTGACCAAATTAGTTTTTGTGATGGCAAATGCTTTGTAGTTTCGTTCATCAAACTTATATCAGGTGTATAACCAGTCTGTGTAGAGGCATTTGATGCAAGTTAGCAATGCTAAAGTAGGGTTAATTGTAACAACTTGTGAGAAAATGTTACAACTAACCCTGGGGAGACAATTGGATCGGTTGCATAACCCTGAGTGAAACTGAATGTTTTTGGCAAATGTTTTCTTTTCCTTCCAGCCTGCCTAGATCATGGAAAAGAAAGACATACAGGAGAGTATCTCTCCACACTTTGAAAAGAGAGTCAAATGATGTAGCAGAGCATGGGGAGACAATTGGATCGGTTGCAAAGTTGTATGGCATATGTCATGTGACAGATTCTGCAGAGAGTGAAAGAAGCTACTGGAGAAGGGGTCGAGAGAGCTTCCTCACGTAGGCTACCGTAGTGGAAACAGGGTCTTCATGGATGAGCAGAAGTTGTCAGAGTATCTCTTGAAGGCAGGTGATTTATGCCCACGGTCCCACTGCTATCCAGCCCACCTCTCCAGCTGCCTTCCAGGCCACATCTCCAGCTGCCTTCCAGGCCACTTCTCCAGCTGCCTTACAGGCCACATCTCCAGCTGCCTCCCAGGCCACATCTCCAGCTGCCTTCCAGGCCACATCTCCAGCTGCCTTCCAGGCCACATCTCCAGCTGCCTTCCAGGCCACATCTCCAGCTGCCTTCCAGGCCACATCTCCAGCTGCCTTCCAGGCCACTTCTCCAGCTGCCTTCCAGGCCACTTCTCCAGCTGCCTTCCAGGCCACTTCTCCAACTGCCTTCCAGGCACCTCCCAACATGTATCAGGCTGTGGCTGGGAAACACCTGATTACTCTTCTGATTTCAACCCAGCTGATGTATGCCCCTTCCCAAAAGCAGGGCCCAGGAAAATTACAACAAGGGGTAGGCAGAGGAGAAGAAACCCCGTCAAGCAGGCACTGGAAGAACAGCATAAAAAGTTAAGCTCTCAGAAGGCAAAAATAAAAATTGCCCTGCCTCAAAAAACATCTGTAAAGAAGCAAGCTAAGACAAAGCCTAAACAAAGCACATTGAACTAGAAGATTCAGATTCCTCCAACGAGGAAAACTGCTGCATTGTGTGCATGGATCACTTTAACAAATCCAGGTCCAAGGAGGTCTGGGTGCCATGCTAGGAATGCCAATTATGGGCCCGCCAAGCCTGTACCCCAGGACAGCTATACCACTGTCACAACTGTGACTCTGATTAAGTCAGAGTCCAACATTGTCCTACACAGACGCATACACAGACACACACACACACACACCACAAACGTTCAGGTGTTTAGTTTGGCCTACTTGTTGTTTGGTTGAGAAAGATAATTTAGTGAAGGGTAAAATAATAAACATTGTATTTATATTTATTATTATTTCTGCCAAACAAAATGCTAAACAGGGCAATGTTGCTCTCATGGTCTCAATAAAGGTGTTCAATAATTAGTTGCATGTCATGATTTATGCACTTTTTCAATCTGTTACAATTCACCCCAAGCACTGTTACAACTAACCCAGACCATGGGGTAAATTGTAACACTCCACTCCTTGTATTTAAGACAACACCATGCATTTGCAGTTTATTTACATATACTGTATAATAACCACACCCATTTTTAAAGGACGAATGTAGGTTGTTTTTATCAAGTTTTGAAAACACTACCAAAAACGATCTCTGGGAAACTGACTAAAAGGTGATTAGTGATTAACCATCCCCGGTCTCCCCTACATGTAACACTTTCATTCGAAGTTTACATGTGTTTTGAAATGTTTCATATTATGATATTTATAGCTTTATTTATGTCAAATTATGACTTTGCATTTTTTCAGAGTCAAACTAAATGATGTATTGTGTGGCCATGGTAGGGTAAGCTGTGTAGGATATAGCAAAGTAAATGGCAAACTTTGCACTACATTGCTGTTTTCAAACTACAGATTTTCCATCTTTGTATGATACATTGGTATGCCTAATGGCTGAGGCTATAAGGCTGTTTCAATTTTATTATTAGGTTTATCTACTTTCTGTACTATCATAAGTGCAAATCAAGTCTGTGTATTCATTTATTTTAAGTAGTAATTTGTCTTGATATAAAGGAGAGGTGACTCTGCCGAGACATTTCAGGGTCAATTGAATATCTTGTAAAGATAGTTGAACTGTTGAAAATGTGCATTGCTTACTGTTATTACACCATGGTTACTTAGTACTTCCTATTACTGAGAAGCAAGCCAAGTGAGCTAAAAAGAAAGAAAGAGAAGTTGGCCTACACTTTGATGAAAAGATAAGATTGAATGCTGAGCAACGATGCCCTGACTGTAAGTCTGGATAAAGTAGGTATGCTGAAAAAATGTGTTTTCTTACTTGCTAAAACCAAGTAGCCTAAGCCATTGGAATCACACTATATGTTTGCACAGTTGATTAAGATAAAAAAAGGTACCATAGTTTTCCTACTGAATTGAATGGTGGAAGTAACAAATGGCTTTGATTCTTAATCTGGACAGCTACTTGTTACTTATCGCCACTACACTTTCCTGTATTAGGATGAATCACCACAAGTGTTTCCTCAAACAGTAATACTTCCAGCAAACACAAGGTGTACAGGACATCTCCTTGGATCAGTAGACTGCACCCACTTGAAGTCACCCCTAAATGCTTTCCACTGTAGTTAAGGTTCATTCTAGCGTTAAGCAGAGTATTATATAGTGCAAATACTAACTACTTGTCGCTTGACAAATACCCAGGTATTGTAGCTTGACATTGCATGTGCTTCTAATACACTTGTAAAAAACTTGGCTTTTAAACATTTAAGGTTGTATGGTATAATATTTATCAGATTCATGATTTTAATTTGAAGTCAAGTTCCACTGAGAACACGACTAAGAATGATGAACTGAACACTAAACATACATTTTACAAATTTGACTTGTGACAATTCTCTATTTTATTAATTCACGGATGTTCTCGCATTTTCAGCATCAAGTTCTCGTCATATGTAAGTAAAAGTCGCATATTGTATAAAAGGTATACTCTATAAACAAATATTATGAAACATCTGAATACTATGAACAATATGAAACCTCATCAACATAGTTAATGCTGGACATGTTTTCTGTGAGGGCCTGTTGTAGCGGCTTTAGAATGTCTTCCATTTTACTGTTACCTCATTTCACGGCCCAAAAGGATCCACCCCTTTTTATTTATTTTTGCCTAAAATGACGTACCCAAATCTAACTGCCTGTAGCTCAGGACCTGAAACAAGGATATGCATATTCTTGATACCATTTGAAAGGAAACACTTTGAAGTTTGTGGAAATGTTAAATTAATGTAGGAGAATATAACACATTAGATCTGGTAAAAGATAATATAAAGAAAAAAAACATGTTTTTTTTTGTATTTTCTTTGTACCATTATCTTTGAAATGCAAGAGAAAGGCCATAATGTATTATGCCAGCCCAGGCGCAATTTAGATTTTGGCCACAAGATGGCAGCAGTATACGTGCAAAGTTTAGACTGATCCAATGAACCACTGCATTTCTGTTCAAAATGTTGTATCAAGACTGCCCAAATGTGGCTTATTGGTTTATTAATACATTTTCAAGTTCATAACTGTGCACTCTACTCAAACAATAGCATGGTATTCTTTCACTGTAATAGCTACTGTAAATTGGACAGTGCAGTTAGATTAACAAGAATTTAAGCTTTCAATATTTAAGCTGCCAATATCAGATATGTCTATGTCCTGAAAAATTGTCTTGTTATTAACAACCTTATGCTAATCACATTAGCCTACGTTAAGTCAACCGTCCCGCGGGGCACCCACCGATCCTGTAGAGGCTAACACGGAACCCAAACCGGCTGCACGCGTGCGCCATAATGCATACATTTATTTTGTACCCTACACCAAACGCGATCACGACACGCAGGTTAAAATATCAAAACAAACTCTGAACCAATGACATTAATTTGGGGACAAGTCGAAAAGCATGAAACATTTATGGCAATTTAGCTAGTTAGCTTGCACTTGCTAGCTAATTTGTCCTATTTAGCTAGCTTGCTGTTGCTAGCTAATTTGTCCTGGGATATAAACATTAGGTTGTTATTTTACCTGAAATGCACAAGGTCCTCTACTCCGACAATTAATTCACACATAAAACGGTCAACCGAATCGTTTCTAGTCCTCTCCTCTTTCCAGGCTTTTTCATCTTTGAATTTATATGGTGATTGGCATCTAAACTTTCATAGTATTACCACGACAACCGGCAAAACAGTTCGTCTTTCAATCACCCACGTGGGTATAACCAAAGAGGAGATGGCACGTGGGCACCTGCTTCTATAAACCAATGAGGAGATGGGAGAGAGAGGACTTGGAGCGCGATCTGCGTCAGAAATAGAAAGGACTTCTATTTTAGCCCTTGGCAACGCAACGCGTTGACGCGCGCGAGCAGTGTGGGTGCAATAATTGAATAACATTTATTTTGCGACGCGAGCGGTGTAGTCAGGGTATAAGTGTTATGTTTTCAAAATGTATATTGCTATTTGTAGGTGACCTACAGACTGTTCCATAACAAATAGTAACAGAGCGCATTATGTGAAATAACTGGACTCTTGCAGTGCTCAGATCAGAATTCAACAATATAGTTTCCGAGTAACAGTCGTATTAGCAAGGGGAGCATCCAGTCCTGTGGAATACAGGAGTGCATCATTCAGAGTGCACACCAAGCTAGAGAGTAAAGCTATACGGTATTTACTGTTATTCAATGCAGTCTTTGTATGAGGACACTTATCAGACACAAAACAGTGCTTCTCCTGACATGTTCATCCACCAAGGGATAGTAGACTGGACAGAAATATAAACACAACATGCAACCATTTCAAATATTTCACTGACTTACAGTTCATAAAAGGAAATAAGTCAATTGAAATAAATTCATTAGGCCCTAATCTATGGATTTCACATGACTGGGAATACAGATATGCATCTGTTGGTCACAGATACCTTTAAAAAAATTTAGGGGTGTGGATCAGAAAACCACTCAGTATCTGTTGTGACCACCATTTGCATCATTCATCACGACACATCTCCTTCGCATAGAGTTGATCAGGCTTTTGATTGTGGAATGTTGTCCCACTCCTCTTATATGGTTGTGCGAAGTTGCTGGATATTGGTGGGAACTGGAAGACGTTGTCGATGCACTTTGTGATGTAGCCAGTGACTGAGGTGGTGACTGGTACTTCTTGCTTTAGTTTTTGCTTATTAGCAGGAATCAGGAGGATAGAATTATGGTCAGATTTGCCAAATGGAGGGCGAGGGAGAGCTTTGTATGCGTCTCTGTGTGTGGAGTAAAGGTGATCTATTGTTTTTTTCCCCCTCTGGTTGCACATGTAACATGCTGGTAGAAATGAGGTAAAACGGATTTAAGTTTGCCTGCATTAAAGTCCCCGGCCACTAGGAGCACCGCTTCTGGATAAGCATTTTCTTGTTTGCTTATGGCCTTATACAGCTCGTTGAGTGCGGTCTTAGTGCCAGCACCGGTTTGTGGTGGTAAATAGATGGCTATGAAAAATATAGATGAAAACTCACTTGGTAGATAGTGTGGTCTAAAGCTTATCATGAGGTACTCTACCTCAGGCGAGCAATACCTCGAGACTTCCTTAATATTAGACATTGCGCACCAGCAGTTATTGACAAATAGACACACACCACCACCCTTTGTCTTACCAGATGTAGCTGTTCTGTCCTGCCGATGCACGGAAAACCCAGCCAACTGTATATTATCCGTGTCGTTGTTCAGCCACGACTCGTTGAAACATAAGATATTACAGTTTTTAATGTCCCATAAGCTCATCCAGTTTATTCTCCAGTGATTGCACATTGGCCAATAGAACGGATGGTAGAGGCGGGTTACCCACTCGCCGATAAATTCTCACAAGGTTCCCGGATCTGCGCCCCCTGTATCTTCGTCTTTTCTTCATGTGAATGACAAGGATTTGGGCCTGGTCCGGGAGAAACAGTAAATCTTTCGCTTCAGACTCATTAAAGAAAACATCTTCGTCCAGTTCGAGGTGAGTAATCGCTGTTCTGATATCCAGACGCTCTTTTGGTCATAAGAGACGGTAGCAGCAACATTATGTACATAATAAGTTTCAAACAATGCCAAAAAACACACAAAATAGCTTGATTGGTCAGGAACCCGTAAAACAGTGCCCCCCCCGGGGCGCCATTATCAGGATCTCTTCACGTCATCGCTGTGCATTCAAATTGCCATCGATAAAATGCAATTGTGTTCACTGTCCGTCGCTTATGCCTGCACGTACCATAATCCCACCGCCACCATGTGGCACTCTGTTCACAACGTTGACATCAGCAAACCACTTGCCCACCTGACTCCATACACGCTGTCTGCCCGGTACAGTTGAAACTAGGATTCATCCGTGAAGAGCACACTTCTCCAGCGTGCAAGTGGCCACCGGAGGTGAGCACTTGCTCACTGAAGCCAGTTCTGACGCCGAACTGCAGTCCGGTCAAAACCCTGGTGAGGACGACGAGCATGCAGATGAGCTTCCCGAGACGGTTTCTGATAGGTTGTGCATATCCACAGTTTCATCAGCTGTCCTGATGGCTGGTCTCAGATGATCCCGCAGGTGAAGAAGCCGGATGTGGAGGTCCTGTGCTGGCGTAGTTACACTTGGTCTGCAGTTGTGAGGCCGGTCGGGCGTACTGCCAAATTCACTAAAAGGACGTTGGCGGCGACTTATGGTAGACAAATTAACATTCAATTCTCTGACAACAGCTCTGGTGGACAGTCCTGCAGTCAGCATTCCAATTGCATGCTCACTCTAAACTTGATATCTGTGGCATTATGTTGTGTGACAAAACTGCACATTTTAGAGTGGCCTTTTATTGTCCGCAGCACAAGGTGCACTGGTGTAATGGTCATGCTGTTTAATCAGCTTCTTGATATGCCACATCGCAAAACCTGTCAGGTGGATGTATTATCTTGGCAAAGGAGAAATGCTTACTAACAGGAATGAAAACAAACTTGTGCACATCATTTGAGAGAAATAAGCTTTTTGTGCATATAGAACATTTCTGGGATCTTTTATTTCAGCTCATGAAACATAGAACCAACACTTTACATTTTTGTTTATATTTTTGTTCAGTAGTTACATGACGGAGAGCTTGCTATGTGGCATTGAAGAATTCTCAGATTTTACAAAACATTTTGGTGTACCAATAAACATTTTCATAGCTTATATCACTTTTACCTGAAAAACAGGTAAACAATCATTGTTCAGCATAGTTTTGTTGAGGAATATGAAGAAACATCAAGTATAATAATCCTTCTTAAAAGGGCCCAAAACACACATTGATCTACCAGTTTGTACTTCCCAGTTAACCAGCAGCCAAAGGAAACATATTTGTTTCCCCATAAAATACACAAGGAGACTTTGTAAAACAGTCAAACATTGGTATTCCCCCTGTCCCTCAAGTTGTTTCTCTGTAGATAAAGCAAAACATTGACAATGTCAAGAAATTGCTTGACATTTGGAATGATTTTGACAGGGAAGTGCGTTTAAATAATGTATGAATAATGCATTTAAATACATTGTAGTTGGCTAGTTCTCAAAAAGCAGCATTGACTGTCAAACATCATTTAAAATGTCTCATTCAACTTCAGTCACAATGTTGTGAAGTTTCAAATATTCAAATGTGAAGAAGTAGTGTCAGAAAAAAAAAAGTTGGTTCTGGTGTTGCTTGTCACAAACATTGGCTAACCTTTGGCTTGAGTAGTATAACAAGCGCTCTTCTTGGCTAGTTATTTTCTTGTGTGACTTGACCACTTCCAATACATTCTCTTCCCTCTCTGATCCACCCTTGTTTTGACATTTCCACCCATTGTGCAACTAGAGGTGGACCCAAGTATAGACTTGGGTCCTTGTACCACACGCAACACACAAAACCAATAACATTATCAGGTCCACCTCTACAACTCAGCACCTCTTCAGCCCCACACCACCCCAAGGCACAGTCAGGGATCAGTCACTCAATCAGAACAGGTCAGTACAATACAATAGACCTTCACAGTCAACGTCATTGACGTCCATCTATCCGTCCCTCCTCACCCTCCCTCGCATCCCTCTTGTCCTTCCTCTCTGATGTAGTGCAGTGGCTCAGACTTAGACCAAATATGGGCCCATCTGTCCCTGTGTACTGTGTTCCACCTCCTCAAATCTCAATCTTAAACCAGCTCAAAACCAGCCCAGACCAGTTCAAACCGACTCAAACCAGCTCCCTGCACCTGAGGAGACACGCCTAGCACTACTAGCCATGGTAGACAGTACACCACTGGCTGTGCAAGCTTTGATTGGAGTCAATAACACACATCCATCCTTCTATGGGCTACTTATTCTTGGCTTGGCTTTCTGAAGTTGCTCCCCCGTTGGATGCAGTGGGGGCATTGGCGGTTTCAGGTCGTGGTTTAGATTTAGGAGCGGAGTCTGGCTCCCAGAGGAAGAACTCGTGCAGGAGGGTGTTGACGCTCTCGGGACACTCCATCATCACCATGTGACTGCCCTCATTGATTATCTTCAGGAAGGCCAGCAGCAAGATCTGAGAGGAGGTAGAGAGGTTAGATTAGGTTTAAAGAAAGGGTTAAAGTTGGCGTTAAAGGTTTCTCTCTCACCTCTGCCATGCGTTGATCCTCCTCCACGGGCACAAACTTGTCGTACATGCCGTGCACCAGTAGGATGGGCACAGTGATCTCTGCATGGTACACCTCGTCGCCCTCTGGCCAGTACTGGCCACTCATCATGGCACGCAGCACGAAGGAGGACACGTTGAAAGCATTGTTGTCTTTCAACAGCTGCTTCTCCTTCGCACCCTGATGGGCAAACCCAGCCCTGAGGGAGGCAGAGGAGAGAGTGAGTAGGATATAGGATATCATACTTGAACGTCATAGACGGAAAGATATTTGTACTGAAGTTTGTCTGTATGGGAGGGAAGGCGCACACACACACACTCTCTCGCTCTTACTTGAGAAAGCTCCAGGAGAGGCAGGGGGAGAGGCAGTGCAGGACGCAGGTGGGCAGGTTGAAGATGGAACAAAGGCTGGGCTCCAGGGCTGTGGGGCCTCCTCCGTTTATCATCACCACCTTGTGGACCTGGTCGGGGTACTCATGGGCCAGGAATGTACAGAATGACACACTGTACAAAGAGAGAGATGGAGAGAGTCTGGGAGAGCAAAAGGCAGAAAATACAATATGTAGTGTCTATAACTAAAACACTTCTGTCTAACTTACCCATAAGAGTGTCCGATGAGAATGTTCCTTTTCCGTGCATATCTCTTAAAGATGGCCCTCATGTCCTCGGCCAGGGCATAGAACGTGTATGCCGCCGCGATCTGGGGCGCCGAGCTCGCCCCGTGACCTACCAGATCTGGCACGATGACCTCATAGCCCAGACGGAAGAAGAAGTCCAGCTGACTGCCCCAGATGTCCAGCGAGCCGCCCACACCGTGCACAAAGAACAGTGCCACGTCCGCGTGTGTCCCCTTACATGATGTGATCTTCCTCTCGCTGTCGATCACCACTGTGCGCTTGGGCTTCCGCCGTCGCTTCCGGGGCTGCTGGGTCAGATCTGGGGCTAATTCGAGGATCGGGGCTGGAGCTGTTGCCGCTCCCCCTGCCCCACTTCCCCCTGTCCCAACCACTGACCCTGTCTTGTCCACTTTGGTGTCAGGATTGGGAGTTGGATTGGAAGGTGGGTCTGCGAGCTCTACCTCTACTGTACAGTTGGGTTCTGCTTCTCCGTTCGGAGCATGTAACAGCTCCTGTCTCACCGCATCCCCCAGGTTTTCTATCAGTAGCTGTCCGTTACGATACACTGTGATCTTCCTCTTGCAGTGGACGCTTCCCCCTGGCCCGCTGGGCTCTTCCTCCACCTCCCGCTCCGGGATGACGTGTCGGACCCTCAGGACGCGACCTGGTTTGACCTCCACAAACTCGTAGCCATCAGCGGGTTCTGAGGTTTCTATGGGAACCACAACGTTGGCCGACTTCCCCGTCAGGCAGCAGAGAAGGCCGTCCAAAAAGGTGGTCAGCATGGCTGCCCCTGAATGTTCACACACATAGACATAAACATGAGTCAATTGCATATGAATAATGAAGGCAATGGCTGACGATACATAGGCGGCTGTTTCCCTATACATATACAAATATAAGGAAACACGCACCCACTAACAGCATCCACACACAAAGACATGCTGCTAGGATAATCCCTAATCTAAAGCCGTTAGGGGTAAGGTTAGACTACGTGAACAGAGTCCACTCTTAGAATCCCAGCACAACAGAATAATGAGCGCATAATATATCAGGAACGGGAGAGGAACTCCTTTGACACGTGGGTGGCTAGTCAAAACCACAGAAACTTGACCATTTTCCTTCAGACGTGGCCCATAAATAGGCTCTATTATCAAGCCTCTTCCCCTAGTGAGGCCTTAGAAGTATTAATAGAAAGGGGGGACAGTAATAGCCCGTGGCTGAGTTAAAGCCGGCTACAGTGTGCCCATGTGTGCCCCCTGTGTCTTTCGGAATTATTACAGTTCATAGGACCCAAGGCCTGGGGTGAATATTGTTGAGGCTACAAAGCAAGAACATGTGTGTTTGTTTTGATCAGCAAAGTAAATGACAAACTTTGCATTTCATTGCTGATGCTGTTTTCCAACTACTGTTTTTTTTAGAATACTTAAACAATGGTTGTGTGATTTTCGGGCTGTTACAATCTGATTATGGAATGGGGTATTTGGGAGTGGGACTGCTCTGAATAAAGCGAAGATGACATGCATTCACAGATGTTGCCCACACAAACATAATCTGGCTCAGGACAGCCCTCGTAAAGGGATTGGGGTGTGGCTCTTCTTTAAGATCCCATTTAATTCAAATAAACTATTCTGAGTGGGCAGCATCTTGGCTTTTAACATAGACTTGTTAGACACTGTTTTCACATATTGACAAACAACTGACAAAATGTTCCTGACAAAAGAACAAAACAAATCAGATCGTTACAACTACTGATATGTATTCACACTATGTCCTCTCGCTGTATTCCTAATGTATTATTTGCTGAGCAGCGACTCTTAAGATAAGTGTTGTTTATCAGACTGGCAACCGAAGAGAGAGTCAAGCTGGTTCTGTCTACTGTGGTATTAGTCTTCCTGTTGCTCTCCTCACCTTTCTTTCCTGGGAAAGGAGGGATTACACCCATTTCTTTCTCTCCCTCCAGACACACCGCAATATGTTTGTCTAACTATCCTTTCAAAAAAAAAAAAAAGTGGTTCTCCATAAACAATTCTTTCATTTTTTGTGTTTGCAATAGAATATAATAGAATAGGCCGGAAATGTCTTTTCTTTTGTGGTTTGATGTTGGAACCAGACTTTCCCTTTGTACAACTGCAGAGTTTTCAACCCCCACTGCTCACTGTGGTTGGATGAGGCTTATAGTAACAATGTAGCATATAACTCCGCTCCTCTCGTTTTCTCCCCTTTTTCCCCCCTCTCTTTCACTTACTTGCACTTCCTCAGCCCACACAGTGTTCTGTGGTGCTGTGTGTTTTGTGATAGCTGTAGGCCTTGATGTCTGACACATCAGGTTTGAACTATTGAAAAACGTGTCCCTCGACTACTGTGGCGTGGTCCTCCATTTTCTCTCAGTGTAGATTCTGACAGGGGGTATGGCCAGCATGTAAAGACCCTGTCCTGTGTTTAAAAGGTAAACCCCTTATAGGCTACCTAACTTACTGTTATATACAGTATATATATAGCTTACAGTAATAGCTTACTGTATTTCTACAATCAGAGACCATACACTTTACTGTTAATAAGTAGTCCATTTCAGGTGTCATTTTAGGTAGAAAACTGATACACATTGCGTCCCCCTCCATAAATGACTGCCTTTAAACCACACCTATCCCTCCTTTTCATAGCAGTCTCCCTCAGTGCTCATCTGCTGTATATATTATTCAATAACCAGGAGTATAGATGCTATAGGTTTAAATTATTCATAAGTCCAGTGATGCCTAAAAACAGACTCAGTGTCTCGTCACAACACACTGAATGACAAATCACTGAGTGGAACCTCTCACATTAACGCCACCGTGGGCTTATTTGTGGTGTGGCACACAACGGTTTTACATCTCTCATACTCCAACTATTTTATTCATTTTGCTAATGTTGACATCATTCATATGTGGTCTTATCTGAATAATAAGGATTCGAAGGGTACTGCCACCCACTTTCTTGGCCAATAACGCTGTTATGTTATCAGTATAACAAGGCACTGGCTACAAATAGCAGAAGTCCCACACACATTCTTAGTGTGCACACTCATTAAAATCCCCCCGCTGTCTACCCACTGAGGAACAAGGGTGTAACTTTTTGGCAACTTCAATTTCAGCAACTGGGTCAAAATCTCTGGTCCATGTGCAAATTTAGTCAATCCTTCAAATTGGCCGGTGATATCTGCAAGGCTAGCAGTAGCAACACACAGACTTCCTGCCAATGGCGTAGCTAAAACAGTGTTGCATAAGCCCAGATCAAAGGGTAGTCAACTCTGTGTAGGGATTGGCGCTTAGAAAAGAGCAGATAGCATCAGATGGATTAAAACACATTATGGCCTGTGCTGACAGTCTCGGGCCTGCTAAGGGTCAACAAACACTAACAATAATCCTTCTTCTTCTTCTAGGTGTGTCTACAGGCATGGTTCTGTTCTGCACGATGCAAAGTGGCATCCTTAATATATCAAGGTCCCAATACTATGTGATTGTATGTAGTTCTGTCCTTCAGCTGTCATTGTCTATTCATGTTATGTATTATGTCATATTTTATGTTTTGTGTGGACCCCAGTTAGAGTAGCTGCAGTTTTGTGGATCCTAATCAAATACTAACAATGGCTCCAACTTCTGTGGATGAGTGTCAGGACAATTGATTTGTTGGCTCATGGTGAGAGTCAACCATGAGATGTGCATAGGCTACATGGGATCAATCGATACTTTAAAAATGGTGTTGAAATCTGATGCTAAGCAGACTTTAAATTCATGTATACATACATGTTGTATATTCTGTACTAAATCAGAGGCGAGACCAACATTGAGAGAAGTCTCTGAGGAGTTGATCAAAATCAGAGCCTATTTGGTACTAAAAACACAATAATTTCTAAATGCTGCTGAGAATGTGTTCATTATCCTCCAATGGACTGGTGTCAGCTGGAGGATCCAATCAATATCAGCTACTTTACAAGGCAACACATCACATGACCTATCACTGGGTGACATCTTCAAATCAATACACAGGATCGGTGCTTTGTCTTGAATACAAATAATCAAAACAATTGGTCACAAAACCAATCAAATAGAATATTGGTGTGACATTAAATACAAAACACATCCTGAGATAGTCGGGAACATTATTTTCATGACGATGTATTAATAATGTATCTATTTATAGAATTATTAGGCCTTTTTCAAGCTTATTTTGAAAACCTCAACCAGTACAATATAATCTCAGGAATGTCATGCAATAAGTGGGCTGTCCAAAGGACAAATCCTATCAGGGCTCTCATGAATCACATGTCAATAATTAGGTCATATCACAACTGAAATGAATCTAATATCATGTATTGTTATTAGTTGGATACAACAATATATATACACATTGTAGGCTATCTAATAAATGAGGTAGTTTATTTGCTACTGTTCCGTTTACTATAGGTCCCCTTCCATAGAATGGAAAACAACAAAGCGTGGATCACTGACGGATGTCTGATCCAGAAAATATACAGCAAACGTCAGAATGTTTTTCACGTTTTGTTCACCAATTCTCAAGATGCATTAGATCAGCCATACCACTTTACACACAAGTAATACCACATCCCCATTTTGGTATTTGATTTAGGCTAATTCAATTCGGAAAATTTGTTATGCAACTGGTTTAGTGTATCTCCCTAATTTCCCGGTGCGTTCTCTTTTTGCCTTCTGTTGACACGAAATACAATTATAATCATACATCAGGCTTCATTCATATACATTCTCAACAACGAAGAATCATACCTTATTATTGTCGAAGTCCACAGGGGTAAAATTGTTAGATAATACGCTTCTTTCTCGGTATACTGCGTCTTGGAAGCAGGCGCGCTATAATCTGTTGCAGCCAATCCAATAATCTAATCTAATTGGAGTCAGCAGCACTGTTCTCAACCTCAACATTCTTATCCGTTGGTTTACCTGATAAACGAATAAAAATGGAAACCAAGGTGCATTATCAATTCCATTGCATATTGGACGTGCCCGTGGGCGCATAGTGGATGCGCACACCAGGTGTCTATCTACATGTGGAGGTTTTTAATCCATTGTAAAGCGCACCGTTCACTCTTTTCCAACTGTTCCCTGGTCCCGTGACTGCCTCTCTGAAACCTGGCCTCAGAGCAAAACGTATTATATTTGACCAAAATCCGGGTCACTCCATTTAGTATAAAATGTTACTTTACATTAGGTTACATTACATTGGCCCTAGCAATGTAATAACGGTCGTAAAATATAATATGAATTATAGGATGTATAGTAGTATGATATGCTACGTTCGACTGCTTTAGTATGATATGCTGTGTTAGGTTTAGGAGTTAGGTTAAAGGGTTACATTTAAGAGTTAAGGTTAGGGGAAGGGTTAGCTAACATGCTAAGTAGTTGCATAGTAGCAAGTAGGCGAAAAGTTGCTAATTAGCTAAAATACTAAAGTTGTTCGTAATGAGATTCGAACACGCAACCTTTGGGTTGCTAGACTTTCGCATTAAACACCAACCCTACCCAACCCTACCCACTACCCTCCAGATTGCAAGACATTTGCGTTAAATGTCCACCCAACCCACCGCCCTCCTTTCATTTTTGACTTAAGTAACTTACTGTCCATACCAAACGTAACATATCATACTATTTGAGCAGGGTTGGGTAGGTTACTTTCTAAATGTAATCCGTTAGTTACTAGTTACCTGTCCAAAATTGTAATCAGTAACATAATTTTGGGATTACCCAAACTCAGTAACGCAATCTGATTAAATTCAGTTACTTTTAGATTACTTTCCCCTTAGGGGGCTTTAAAAGTCAGAAAATAATAATACCAATTGAACAACATCTATTGCAAGATAAATCAATGTTAGCGTTTAGATAACTGCCCATAAATGGGTGTTGCATTTGACTTTATGGGTTGGTTATGTAGGCTTCTTCTAACCCATTGCTTTCCACTAAAGATAATAATATGATTAGGTTATATCTTTACATTAAAAACCAAAGTCTGTCAGATTTCCAGTCATTCCAATTAATTGAATACCCCTTGATCTTCAAGAATAGGACTTGGAAATATGGTATAGTATAGATTAGCCAAATGATTTTACCTGAACATAACCCCAAAACTAAGGATTTATTAGCCTACTCTGTTGTTTAAGATTTTGTTGTCATGGAGGACTTTTTGGACTCATTGCTTCAAGTTGAAAAATAAATGCTGCTCTCGTGGAAGGGCATGCTTTGAGCACTACCAAAAAGTGCTATTTGCATGTGAAAAATGTATGCCATATACTGCATTTGCCATAGGCCTATTGTTTAAGTGTTTGTTGGTGACCCTTTGATATCTCTATAATTTGCAGATGTTTAAAGGGCGAATCCACAGTTGAAACAATAACAAAGCTGTTAAAAGACGAGGGATGGGCCTGGAGAAATGTAACCACTTTCAGATTAATAGACAGAGCTATGGATGCAAGGACTGACACTCTATTATATCAAAAGTATTGTTTTAAACATATTTTTTCAGGCTACACAGTGTTTGTTTACATTTACAATGTTTACAAACATTGGGAGGGAAAAAAAGCTTATATTTTGGATTCTCATGGGTGTGAAGGTTGAACTAAGCTCATGATCTGATTAGGATCTCTTTTAGTCCTCATTTGGACTAATCTTCCAAGAATCCTTAAATATATTTAAAAAAATGTATAATACCATCACATTTTCACATAACACACTGTTACAAATAACAGACATAATACACTGACATATTGACCAGATAAATACTCTGACAGTCTGAAAATATAGATTGGTTCCTTCATCTACCATAGTCCTGCACAACCTTCAAAGTATTGTATTTAAATGGTTCTAAAGTATTGTTTGAAATAATAAAGATTTCTGGTTTGCTCAGATAAATTATTACATTTCTTTATTGCTCTGAATCTAAAATGTTATTTTGCCTATTTCTCTTTTCTGCCGGAATTACACATAGATGGTGGACAATCTATTTCTAGTATTGAATGTCTGTCTCTTATCAACTGAATACCGTTGTGAATTTAGTTTGGCCTCATGCAACCGCTGTCAAATTTCAAAAAAGCTTTACGGCAAAAGCACAATATTCAATAATCTGAGAACAGCGTTCAGCCACAGAAGCAAGCCATACAGTTACCCGCTAAATTGTGGAGTCAACAAAAGTCATAAATAGCATTATAAATCTTCACTTACCTTTGCTGATCTTCATCAAAATGCACTCCCAGGACTCCCACTTCCACAAGAAATGTTCGTTTTGTTCGGTAATGTCCATCATTTATGTCAAAATAGCGACTTTTGTTAGCGCGTTTGGTAAACAAATCCAAAGCCACGAAGCGCGTTCACTAAAAGCAGACGAAATGTCAAAAAGTTCCGTAACAGTCAGTAGAAACATGTCAAACGATGTATTGAATCAATCTTTAGGATGTTTTTGTGTTCCAACCGGAGAATTCCTTTGTCTTCAGAAATGCGATAGAACAGAGCTCGCTCTCACATGAACGCTCATGGCAGACCTTACTCATTCCCCTCTCCTTCGGCCCCACTTCACAGTAGAAGCATCAGACAAGGTTCTAAAGACTGTTGACATCTAGTGGAAGCCGTAGGAAGTGCAAACTGACCCATATCCCACTGTGTATTCGATAGGCGATGAGTTGAAAACCTACAAACCTCGGATTTCCCACTTCCTGGTTGGATTTTTTTCTCAGGTTTTGCCTGCCATATGAGTTCTGTTATACTCGCAGACATCATTCAAACAGTTTTAGAAACTTCAGAGTGTTTTCTATCCAATACTAATAATAATATGCAAATATTAGCAACTGGGACTGAGGAGCAGGCAGTTTACTCTGGGCACCTTTTCATCCAAGCTACTCAATACTGCCCCTGCAGCCATAAGAAGTTAATTGAAATGCCTTCCAGGTGACTACCTCATGAAGCTGGTTGAGATAATGCCAAGAGTATGCAAAGCTGTCATCAAGGCAAACGGTGGCTACTCTGAAGTATCTCAAATATAAAATATATTTTGATTTGTTAAAAACTTTTTGGGTTACTACATTATTCCATATGTGCCATTTCAGTGTTGATGTCTTCACTATTATTCTACAATATATAAAATAGTAAAAAGATAGAAAAACCCTTGAATGAGTAGGTGTGTCTAAACTTTTTACTGGTACTGTACGTGTGTCAAGGTAAGTTCTGATACAAATTTCCTCTGACACAACATCAATGTACATCCAATTCAATGGAAGGAAACATTTAGCACACATACAAGCAAGTGAGATCAACTTATTTTGTTTTATATCTCCTTGGACGTTTCCAAGATGATTCAATAAACATTTCACTGGGTCCAAAGGGACTGATATTCCGGTAATGGCTGAAACTGGTTTCAATACCATGGACCAATATCAGATTAGGGCATTGCCAGATCTATGTATAAATTGTCCATTGCCTCTCCTTACAGTGCCAATATTTGTCAGACACAGAAACTTGCATGAGTTTAAATTTCTTAGGGGTCATACATTTTAAATGGATTAATAATATATTCATAACAGAATTGGATAGTTAGCATGTTTTTCCGGATATTTTCCCATGTTTCAGGAGAAAGGCGGACACCCAAATCATTTTCCTAGGTCATTTTCCTAGGTCACGAACCGTCATTGCTGTCTCTGCCTGGCCGGTTCCCCTCCACTGGGATTCTCTACCTCTAACCCTATTACAGGGGCTGAGTCACTGGCTTACTGGTGCTCTTTCATGCCGTCCCTAGGAGGGGTGCGTCACTTGAGTGGGTTGAGTTACTGACGTGATCTTCCTGTCTGGGTTGGCGCCCCCCCTTGGTTTGTGCTGTGGTGGAGATCTTTGTGGGCTATACTCGGCCTTGTCTCAGGATTGTAAGTTGGTGGCTGAAGATATCCCTCTAGTGGTGCGGGGGCTGTGCTTTGGCAAAGTGGGTGGGGTTATATCCTTCCTGTTTGGCCCTGTCCGGGGGTATCATCGGATGGGGCCACAGTGTCTCCTGACCCCTCCTGTCTCAGCCTCCAGTATTTATGCTGCAGTAGTTTGTGTCGGGGGGCTAGGGCCAGTTGGTTATATCTGGAGTACTTCTCCTGTCTTATCCAGTGTCCTGTGGGAATTTAAGTATGCTCTCTCTAATTCTCTCTTTCTTTCTCTCTCTCGGAGGACCTGAGCCCTAGGACCATACGTCAGGACTACTGGGCATGATGACTCCTTGCTGTCCCCAGTCCACCTGGCCTTGCTGCTGTCCCAGTTTCAACTGTTCTGCCTGCAGTTATGGAACCCCTACCTGTCCCAGACCTGCTGTTTTCAACTCTTAATGATCGGCTATGAAAAGCCAACTGACATTTATTCCTGATTATTATTTGACCATGCTTGTCATTTATGAACATTTTGAACATCTTGGCCATGTTCTGTTATAATCTCCACCCGGCACAGCCAGAAGAGGACTGGCCACCCCTCATAGCCTGGTTCCTCTCTAGGTTTCTTCCTAGGTTTTGGCCTTTCTAGGGAGTTTTTCCTAGCCACCGTGCTTCTACACCTGCATTGCTTGCTGTTTGGGGTTTTAGGCTGGGTTTCTGTACAGCACTTCGAGATATTAGCTGATGTACGAAGGGCTATATAAAATAAACTTGATTGATTGATGGTCAGTTCTACACCGTGGTAAACAGAATATCTGGAATTATTAATGATTTTATAAAGTTGACTAGCTATGTGTCTTTTGGACTTAAAAATGTAAATAAGTTTGTTTTGAAATTCAGTAGACTTTGGAGGGTAGATCTTGTCTCACAGATGTTTTGAAAAAATGAGTAGGAAGTCTTTGTTTAGAAATGTATTCAATTTACCCAATAATCTCATATTGTTGTCAAAGAGGGGCTTGGGGGGATTATATTCCAACAAAGCCCATAGTTTTATGTAAATTGAAAGCAATCTTATGACAGGATTCTTTATCCCTTCCCAGTATTTCGGATTGTACCACTTAGCCTTGAAGAGACAAAGAACATGTGTTCATGTCTAAGACTTCTTGTTCTATGATCTCCCAAGGAGTGGGAGTGAGATCGTTGTTATAAGCCAATTTAAGAGGGTACCTTGCATTAAATGCCAAATAGTATTTCTGAATATCAGGAAGGCCCAGGCCACCTCCATTTCTGTCCATTGATAATTTTGAGCAGCTGACTCAAGGGGGTTTCTCTCTACAGAATAACTTCCTGAATAAAGTATTGAACCTCCAGCAAACATGTCTAAATATTCGGAAATAACTTTAACTTTTTTTTAGAAAGATAAGCTTGAACTGTGCTTGGTGTAGGCTAATTGACTCAACAACAAAATACACATATCTAAGTTTAGCTTTCTTAAGTATCCAGAAAATCTATCGTTATTTCTGGGTTGTTTATTGAAGTTAGCTGGCTAACTCATTGATGCTGCTTTGTAGTATATCCCTCTGCTCTGTGAATTAATTAACCCAGCTGTCTCCATGGAAATGGCAGCCTACACATGATACATTGGGAACAGTGTTCACCTCCTAGCAGACACACTACTGATACAGGGGGAATGTAATCTCTTCATGGATAAACAGTTTCTGAAAAGTACAATTTCAGTAAAAACAGCTAAGTTGTTTCCATTTACAATGGAAAACATTTGCAATTGTAACTGATAAAGCCAATAAATCCCATTGGTTTCCAAACAAGTCTAACAGGAAAATGCAAACTCCCAAAATCTTCCTCTCTCCCTATCCTCCTCAAGCTGACAACTGCTGCTGATGTAGTTTCTATTAATTTTGTTGCTAAGGAACAGTTACCAAGGGTCCAGGTGCCAGAGAGGTGAGACAAGGCAGACTTCCATACATCAGCGGTCACTCAGAGACAGATGTAAGATACCCTGATGATGGCCGATATTCACAGCCGTGTTTCACATAGGCTTACCACAAAAATAATCAAACAGAGCAGCAACATAGGTCTCAAATAAAGTTTAGAAATTCGCTGCAATTATCTTGCGAAGATATTCTGTGATAGATCTATATCAATTTATTCATACAGCATCAATGCACTAGCGAGAAAGAACTGGTAGGTGAAAGCAAATTCTGCATTTATGTTATATATCAATGAGAGGGGACTATTGAGATGCATCACTTCCATCCCTACCTGCCCATTTGTCAACTCCCTCCTCTTCTCCCTCCTGCCCCAGACTGTAATCTCAGCCAACCACCCACAGTTAATATCATCCAAATTATAATCCTACCTGATTTCCAAAGGAATATGAAGAAATGTAGGATGGGACCTGCAGGACTTTTAGCAACATTCAACATAAAATAAAAAAAAATTAGGCTTTGGAAAGATCTAAGGGCAGGTCTGTTTGTAACAGCCCTTTCACAGACTAGTTCACAACCAGACAACCAACCATTCCACTACAGGAGTATCCCCAGCATCCTTCAGGCTGGGATAAGCTTCCAGGGTAACCCTCCATTTTACAGCCTGATAATAGGTAAATACATAGTAGCAAAAACGAAATATGTACTAACAATTTAGTCTTAAACGTAGTAACTAGGAACCAAGCAAGTAAGTACTACATATTTAGTATAGGTAAGTACAAGTACGTACCAGTGAGCCTACCAGATGAGCTAAATGCCTTCTATGCTCGCTTCTAGGCAAGCAACACTGACCCATGCATGAGAGCGCCAGTGGTTCCAGACGACTGTGTGATCTTGCTCTCCGTAGCCGATATGAGTAAGACCATTAAACAGGTTAACATTCATTCGCAAGGCCATGGGGCCAGATGGTATACCAGGAAACTTACTCAGAGCATGCGCTGACCAGCTGGCAAGTGTCTTCACTGACATTTTCAACCTATCCCTTACCTGGTCTGTAATACCAACTTGTTTCAAGCAGACCACCATAGTCCCCATGCCCAAGAATGCCAAAGTAACCTGCCTAAATGACTATTGCCTCGTAACACTCACATCTATAGCCATGAAATGCTTTGAAAGGCTAGTCATGGCTCACATCAGCACCATCATCCCAGACACCCTGGACCCATTTCAATTTGCATACTGCCCCCAACAGATCCACAGATTACAAAATCTCTATTGCACTCAACACTGCCCTCACCCACCTGGACAAAAGTAATAGCTATGTAAGAATGCTGTTCATGGTCTACAGATCAGCTTTCAACACCATAGTCCCCTCACCAAGCTCAGGACCCTGGGACTGAACAACTCCCTTTGCAACTGGATACTGGACTTCCTGACGGGCCACCCGCAGGCAGTAAGGGTAGCCAACAACACATCTGCCATGCTGACCATCAACACGGGGGCCCGTCAGGGGTGTGTACTTAGTCCCCTCCTGTACTCCCTGTTCACCCACGACTGTGTGGCCGTGCACGACTCCAACACCATCATCACGTTTGCTGATGGTAGGACTGATCACTGACGATGATGAGGCAGCCTTTAGGGAGGAGGTCAGAGACCTGGCAGTGTGGTGGCAGGGCAACAAACTATCCCTCAACGTCAGCAAGACAAAGGAGCTGATCGCGGACTACAGGAAACGGAAGGATGAGCACGCCCCCATCCACATCGAGATCCTCAAAAAGTTATACAGCTGCACCATTGAGAGCACTGGCTGCATCACCGCTTGGTACGGCAACTGCAAGGCACCCGACAGCAAGGCGCTACAGAGGGTGGTGAATACGGCCCAGTCCATCACTGTGTTTGAAAGTAACTCCTATAACTTTTCTTACACAAGCTGTATGTGAAAGTAAATTCGGAGTGAGGTTGGGTTCATGTGCTTTTTTTGTTGTTGCCAATCTACAAATAGGTTCCCTTCTTAGTAAGGCATTGCAAACCTCCCAGGTCTTTGTGGTTGAATCTGTGTTTTAAATTCACTGCTCGACTGAGGGACAGATAATTGTATGTGTGGGGTAGAGCGATGAGATAGTCATTCAAAAATCATGATAAACACTATTATTGCACACAGAGTGAGTCCTTGCAACTTATTATGTGTGACTTGTTAAGCAAATTTTACTTCTGCATTTATTTAGGCTTGGCATAACAAAGGGATTAAATACTTATTGACTCAAGACATTTCAGCTTTTCATTATTAATAATAATTTTTAAAAAGCTTTGACATTATGGGGTATTGTGTGAAGGCCAGTGACACACATTTTTGAGGATAAAGTCTAGAGGTGTGAATACTTTCTGAATGCACTGTATGTACATACAGTGCCTTGCAAATGTATTCATCCCCCTTGGTGTTTTTCCTATTTTGTTGCATTACAACTTGTAATTTAAATAGATATTTATTTGGATTCCATGTAATGGACATACAAAAAAATATTCCAAATTGGTGAAGTGAAATGAAAAAAATACATGTTTTTAAAAATGTATGTAGTGGTGCGTGCATATGTATGCACCCTCTTTGCTATGAAGCCCCTAAATAAGATCTGGTGCAACCAATTACCTTCAGAAGTCACATAATTACCAAGGAGCTCTCCAAACAGGTCAGGGACAAAGTTGTGGAGAAGTAAAGATCAGGGTTGAGTTATAAAAAAAATATCAGAAAGTTTTAACATCCCACGGAGCTCCATTAAATCCATTATTAATAAATGGAAAGAATATGGCACCACAACAAACCTGCCAGGAGAGGGCCGCCCACCAAAACTCACGGACCAGGCAAGGAGGGCATTAATCAGAGAGGCAACAAAGAGACCAAAAATAACCCTGAAGGAGCTGCAAAGCTCCACAGCGGAGATTGAAGTATCTGTCCATAGGACCACTTTAAGCCGTACACGCCACAGAGCTGGGCTTTACGGAAGAGTGGCCAGAAAAAAAGCCATTGCTTAAAGAAAAAAATAAGCAAACACGTTTGGTGTTCGCCAAAAGGCATGTGGGAGACTCCCCAAGCATATGGAAGAAGGTACTCTGGTCAGATGAGACTAAAATGTAGCTTTTTGGCCATCAAGAAAAACGCTATGTCTGGCACACACCCAACACCTCTCATCACCCAGAGAACATCATCCCCACAGTGAAGCATGGTGGTGGCAGCATCATGCTTTGGGGATGTTTTTCATCGGCAGGAACAAGGAAACTGTTCAGAATTGAAGGAATGATGGTGGATGGCACTAAATACAGGGGAATTCTTGAGGGAAACCTGTTTCAGTCTTCCAGAGATTTGAGACTGGAGCAGACGTTCACCTTCTCCAGATGACCTGGAGCCAGTGGGTTTGGCGACGAATATGAAGTGAGGGCCAGCCAACGAGAGCATACAGGTCGCAGTGGTTGTAACTGCAGTCTAAGTCGTCCTCCTCCTCAGACGAGGAGAGGCGAGAAGGATCTGAGGACCAATGTGCAGCGTGGTAATTTTCCATTATTTAATTAACACAAAACAAGACACTATACAAAATGACAAAACAAACTATCACAGTCCTAGCTGGTGCAGACAAAACACAAAGACAGGAAACAACCACCCACAATCCCCAACACAAAACAAGCCACCTATATATGATTCTCAATCAGGGACAACGATTGACAGCTGTCTCTGATTGAGAACCATATTAGGCTGGACACAGAAACAGACTAACTAGACACACAACATAGAATTCCCACCCAGCTCACGTCCTGACCAACACTAAACAAGCAAAACACATAAGAACTCTGGTCAGGACGTTACAGTACCCCCCTCCTGAGGTGCGGACTCCGAACGCACCCCTAAAACTCAAGAGGAGGGTCTGGGTGGGCATCTGTCCGCGGTGGCGGCTCCGGCGCAGGACGAGGACACCACTCCACCACTGTCTTTGTCCCCCTCCTTAGCGTCCTTTGAGTGGCGACCCTCGCCCACGACCTTGGCCTAAGAATCCTCCCCAAGGCCCCCACATGATTTAGGAGGTAGCTCAGGACAGAGAGGTAGCTCAGGACAGAGAGGTAGCTCAGGACAGAGAGGTAGCTCAGGACTAATGGCAGCTCCGGACTGGGTGGCAGCTCATGACTGGGTGGCAGCTCATGACTGTAGGGCAGCTCATGACTGTAGGGCAGCTCATGACTGTAGGGCAGCTCATGACTGTAGGGCAGCTCATGACTGTAGGGCAGCTCATGACTGTAGGGCAGCTCATGACTGGAAGGCAGCTCATGACTGGAAGGCAGCTCATGACTGGAAGGCAGCTCATGACTGGAGGGCAGCTCATGACTGGAGGGCAGCTCATGACTGGAGGGCAGCTCATGACTGGAGGGCAGCTCATGACTGGCGGGCAGCTCATGACTGGCGGGCAGCTCTGGCAGCTCCTGACTGGCTGGCGGCTCTGGCAGCTCCTGACTGGCTGGCGGCTCTGGCAGCTCCTGACTGGCTGGCGGCTCTGGCGGCTCCTGACTGGCTGGCGGCTCTGGCAGCTCCTGACTGGCTGGCGGCTCTGGCGGCTCCTGACTGGCTGGCGGCTCTGGCGGCTCCTGACTGACGGACGGCTCTGGCGGCTCCTGACTGATGGACGGCTCTAGCGGCTCCTGACTGGCGGACGGCTCTAATGGCTCGGGACAGACGGGCGGCTCTGAAGGCTCATGGCAGACGGATGGCTCAGATGACGCTGGGCAGACGGATGGCTCAGATGGCGCTGGGCAGACGGATGGCTCAGATGGCGCTGGGCAGACGGATGGCTCAGATGGCGCTGGGCAGACGGATGGCTCAGATGGCGCTGGGCAGACGGATGGCTCAGACGGCGCTGGGCAGACGGATGGCTCAGACGGCGCTGGGCAGACGGATGGCTCAGACGGCGCTGGGCAGACGGATGGCTCAGACGGCGCTGGGCAGATGGATGGCTCAAATGGTGCTGGGCAGGCAGGCAGCTCAGACGGCGCTGGGCAGACGAGCAGTGCAGGCAGCTCAGATGGCGCTGGGCAGACGAGCAGTGCAGGCGGCGCTGGGCAGACGGCCGACTCTGACCTGTTGAGGCGCACAGTAGGCCTGGTGCGTGGTGTCGGAACTGGTGGTACCGGACTGGAGACACGCACCTTAAGGCTAGTGCGGGGAGCAGGAACAGGGCACACTGAATTCTCAAAAAGCACTATAGGCCTGGTGCGTGGTACCGGCACTGGTGGTACCGGGCTGAGGGCACGCACCTCAGGGCGAGTGCGGGGAGAAGGAACAGTGCGTACAGGGCTCTGGAGACGCACAGGAGGCTTGGTGCGTGGTGCCGGAACTGGAGGCACTGGGCTGGAGACACGCACCACAGGGAGAGTGCGTGGAGGAGGAACAGGGCTCTGGAGACGCACTGGAAGCCTGGTGTGTGGTGTAGGCACTGGTGGTACTGGGCTGGGGCGGGAAGGTGGCGCCAGATATACCGGACCGTGCAGGCGTACTGGCTCCCTTGAGCACCGAGCCTGCCCAACCTTACCTGGTTGAATGCTCCCCGTAGCCCGTCCAGTGCGGGGAGGTGGAATAACCCGCACTGGGCTGTGTTGGCGAACCGGGGACACCATGTGTAAGGTTGGTGCCATGTACACCGGCCCGAGGAGACGTACTGGAGGCCAGATATGTAGAGCCGGCTTCATGGCACTTGGCTCAATGCTCAATCTAGCCCGGCCAATGCGGGGAGGTGGAATAACCCGCACCGGGCTATGCACACGTACAGGAGACACCGTGCGCTCTTCCGCATAACACGGTGTCTGCCCGTACTCCCGCTCTCCACGGTAAGCATGGGAAGTGGGCGCAGGTCTCCTACCTGCCCTCGCCACACTACCCTTTAGCCCCCCCCCCCCCCCCCCCCCAAGACATTTTTGGGGTTTCTTCACGGGCTTCCAGCCACGCTTCCGTGCTGCCTCCTCATACCACCGCTCCTGGGCTTTAGCTGCCTCCATCTCCTCCCGAGAGCGGCGATTCTCTCCAACCTTAGCCCAGGGTCCTTTACCCTCCAAAATTTCCTCCCATGTCCAGGAGTCCTGTGTAGTTGGCCGCTGCTGCTGCTGTCGCTGCCCGTACTCACGCTGCTTGGTCCGAGTTTGGTGGGTGGTTCTGTAACGGCAGTCTAAGTCGTCCTCCTCCTCAGACGAGGAGAGGCGAGAAGGATCTGAGGACCAATGTGCAGCGTGGTAATTTTCCATTATTTAATTAACACAAAACAAGACACTATACAAAATGACAAAACAAACTAACCGTCACAGTCCTAGCTGGTGCAGACAAAACACAAAGACAAGAAACAACCACCCACAATCCCCAACACAAAACAAGCCACCTATATATGATTCTCAATCAGGGACAACGATTGACAGCTGTCTCTGATTGAGAACCATATTAGGCTGGACACAGAAACAGACTAACTAGACACACAACATAGAATTCCCACCCAGCTCACGTCCTGACCAACACTAAACAAGCAAAACACATAAGAACTCTGGTCAGGACGTTACAGTGGTTGGTAGTATATGGGGCTTTGGTGACTAAATGGATGGCACTGTGATAGACTGCATCCAATTTGCTGAGTAGAGTGTTGGAGGCTATTTTGTAAATGACATCGCCGAAGTCAAGGATCGGTAGGATAGTCAGTTTTACGAGGGTATGTTTGGCAGCATGAGTGAAGGAGGCTTTGTTGCGAAATAGGAAGCCGCTTCTAGATTTCATTTTGGATTGGAGATGCTTAATTTGAGTCTGGAATGAGAGTTTACAGTTTAACCAGACACCTAGGTACTTGTAGTTGTCCACATATTCTCAGTCAGAACCGTCCAGAGTAGTGATGCTAGATGGTTGAAGAGCATGCATTTAGTTTTGCTTGCATTTAAGAGCAGTTGGAGGCCACGAAAGGAGAGTTGAATGGCATTGAAGCTCGTCTGGAGGTTTGTTAACACAGGGCCAGAAGTATACAGAATGGTGTCGTCTGCGTAGAGGTGGATCAGAGAATCACCAGCAGCAAGAGCGACACGATTGATGTATACAGAGAAAAGAGTCATGCCGAGAATTGAACCCTGTGGCACCCCCATAGAGACTGCCAGAGGTTCGGACAACAGGCCCTCCAATTTGACACACTGAACTCTATCTGAGAAGTAGTTGGTTTGGCAGTCATTTGAGAAACCAAGGCTGTTGAGTCTGCCGATAAGAATGCGGTGATTGAGAGTCGAAAGCCTTGGCCAAGTCGATGAAGATGGCTGCACAGTATTGTCTTTTATTGATGGTGGTTATGATATCGTTTAGGACCTTGAGCGTGGCTGACGTGCACCCATGACCAGCTCGGAAACCAGATTGCATAGCGGAGAAGGTACGGGGATCTGTTTGTTAACTTGGCTTTTCGAAGACTTTAGAAAAGCAGGGCAGGATGGATATAGGTCTATAACAGTTTGGGTCTAGAGTGTCTCCCCCTTTGAAGAGGGGGATTACCGCAGAAGCTTTCCAATCTTTAGGGATCTCAGACGATACGAAAGAGGTTGAACAGGCTAGTAATAGGGGTTGCAACAATTGCGGTGGATAATTTTAGAAAGAGAAGGTCCAGATTGTCTAGCCTAGCTGACTTGTAGGGGTCCAGATTTTGCAGCTCTTTCAGAACATCAGCTATGTGGATTTGGGTGAAGGAGAAATGGGGAGGCTTGGGCAAGTTGCTGTGGGGGGTGCAGAGCTGTTGAGCGGGGTAGGGGTAGCCAGGTGGAAAGCATGGCCAGCCGTAGAAATTATTATTATTGAAATTCTCGATTATCGGGGATTTATTGGTGGTGACAGTGTTTCCTAGCCTCAGTGCAGTGGGCAGCTGAGAGGAGTTGCTCTTATTCTCCATGGACTTTAGAGTGTCCTAGAACTTTTTGGAGTTTGTGCTACAGGATGCAAATTCCTGTTTGAAAAAGCTAGACTTTGCTTTGCTAACTGCCTATGTATAATGGTTCCTAACTTCCCTGAAAAGTTGCATATCGCGGGGGTTATTCGATGCTAATGCAGTACGCCACAGGATGTTTTTGTGCTGGTCAAGGGCAGTCAAGTCTGGAGTGAACCAAGGGCATGCTGTTCTTAGTTCTACATTTTTTGAATGGGGCATGCTTATTTAAGATGGTGAGGAAAGCACTTTTAAAGAACAACCAGGCATCCTCTACTGACAGAATGAGGTCTATATCCTTCCAGGATACCCGGGCCAGGTTGATTAGAAAGGCCTGCTCGTTGATGTGTTTTAGGGAACTTTTGACAGTGATGAGGGGTGGCCGTTTGACCGCGGACCCATTACGGACGCAGGCAACGAGGCAGTGATCGCTGAGATCATGGTTGAAGACAGCAGAGGTGTATTTAGAGGGCAAGTTTGTCAGGATGATATCTATGAGGGTGCCCGTGTTTACAGATTTAGGGTTATACCTGGTAGGTTCCTTGATAATTTGTGTGAGATTGAGGGCATCTAGTTTAGATTGTCGGACGGCCGGGGTATTAAGCATATCCCAGTTTAGGTCACCTAACAGTACGAACTCTGAAGATAAATCGGGGGGCAATTAATTCAAATATGGTGTCCAGGGCACAACTGAGGGGGGTCTATAACAAGCGGCAACAGTGAGAGACTTATTTCTCCTGAACTTATTTCGGCATGCCGTAACGAAGGGTATGAATACTCATTGACTCAAGATATTTCTGTATTTAATTTTCAATAAATTTGCCAAAATTACTAAAAACATGTTTTCACTTTGTCATTATGGGGTATTGTGTGTAGAGGGATGAAAAACAAATGTTTTACTCCATTTTGAATTCAGGCTGTAACACAACAAAATGTGGAAAAAGTCAAGGAGTGTGAATACTTTCTAAAGGCACTGTAAATCCGACCTGTCAGCCCCGTTTCTCTTAAAGATATGTTCTTTATTAAACTCTATTCCTGCATCCCCTTTTCCCTCATACTCATATCTCAGTCTCTCCCTTTCCCTCTCATACCATCCACACTGTATCAGTACATGTTCCGCTGTTTCTGTTTCCTGGCAGTAATCAAACCTTCCAGTTGAATGCTTTCCTATCATAAGGACACAGCTAAGGCTGTGTCCCACCCTTAGCCTTCTAAAGATGGCCTCCTCTCTTCTGTCTCTTCCTGCCGTTCTCCCTGACTTTCCTCTGTACTTGGAATACATGTCTACCTTTTGTGTCTCTGTTCCACTGCTCCTGCCATCTCTGCACCACTACTTCCCATATCAGTCGCTTAGACTCAGCCTTGCTCATTGGCACCTCCACATCCAACTCTCCTAATAGGCTAGTGGCAAGAACTCCAACATTTTGAGATAAGCCTACCCGAGGTATAACAAAACAAAAACATGTTTTCCATATTTCTAATGTCTCCCATATATGAAATGGATGGTTGTGTAAAAATATTTTACTGCAAAGTGGTTAAATTGATAAATATTGTGTTAATCCCCCTTAACTCCCGAATGGCACAGTGGTCTAAGGTGTCATTACAGATACCCTGATTCGAATCCAGGCTGTATCACATCCGGCCGTGATTGAGAGTCCCATAGGGCGGTGCACAATTGGTCCGGGTCTGGCCGGTGTAGGCCATCATTGTAAATAAGAATGTGTTCTTAACTGACTTGCCTAGTTAAATAAAGGTTAAATAAAATAAATAACAAACAAACTGTGGAAAAATGACTGGATGGATTGGGGAAGGGCCACATAAGCTCATGTAACGCAATATTTCAAGCTCTGATATTGCTATTTTTTTTAATACAAGTAGTCAGGTGTCTACCCCACAAACAGAATTAGGATATATTATGAGTTCCCCAAGATGGCGTAGCAGTAGGACGTGTGTATTTGTCTTTGTCTTATCCCGTGTAAATAGCCAGTCTTTTCGTATATATCTTAATCTCACATTCTATTTACAAACTAAATATACTTTCCTGCAACCCGCCTCACCCAATGTGGTACGGATCTGCTATTTTTATTACTTATCACTGGAACTTCCATCATGAGCTCGCCAGCTAACTAGCTACTAGTCTTTGTTAGCCACGGCTAGCGGTCTTCACCGTTTTCTGCACAGCGCGATATCAACCCAGAGCATATCGGACTGCTTCTCTCTACCATATCACCGGATTCCTTTCGCTCTGGATCATTACACCAGATCATTGCAGCTAGCTAGCTGCAAACGAGGTGCTACTGTTAGCTAACGCCTCTGTCCCGAAGCAAGCACCAGCTAGCCTTGAGCTAGCCTCAAACTAGGCCCATATACCAGCTAATTCTAGGTCTACAATACCTAATTTGCCAATTGGCCTGGACCCTTTAATGTCAACCTGGAACCCGCCGATCCATCATGACTGGACTGCCAACGTGATTGCCCGATGTGGTCTCAACAGGCTATTCTGTTACGATTTTGCCGAAGAACCAGCTACTAGCCCCGGACCGCTAGCTTTTCTGAACGCTGTGTCCCCTGCTCGCCTAGCGTAGTAGTGACTACCGAATGGCACCCTGACTCAATTATTGCTGCTCTTTTGACCCTATGATCACTCGCCTACACAGCTGATGCCCCCTGGACTGTTTCAATAACACGGTACCTCATTTTGTTTACCTGTCAGCCCCAGTCTCGAACTCAGGTCCTGAATGTACCTAACTGACTCGCTCTGCCCATTCATCACCATTTACCTGATGTTGTCTTAGCTCTCCTGATCAACACCTGTGATTGCTTTTTACCTCTCTCTAATGTCAATATGCCTTGTCTACTGTTGTCTTGGCTAGTTCTTATTGTTTTATTTCACTGTAGAGCCCTCAGTCCCGCTCAAAATACCTTAGATAGCTCTTTTGTCCCATCCCACACACATGCGGAGAGACCTCACCTGGCTTAACTGGTGCCTCCAGAGACGAAACCTCTCTCATCGTCACTCAACTCCTAGGTTTACCTCCACTATACTCCCATCCTACCATACCATTGTCTGTACATTATCCCCTGAATCTATTCTACCATGCCCAGAAATCTGCTCCTTATATTCTCTGTCCCCAACGCACTAGACGACCAGTTCTTATAGCCTTTAGCCGTACCCTTATCCTACTCCTCCTCTGTTCCTCTGGTGATATAGAGGTTAACCCAGGCCCTGTAGCCCCCAGTTCCACTCCTATTCCCCAGGTGCTCTCATTTGTTGACTTCTGTAACCGTAAAAGCCTTGGTTTCATGCATGTTATCAGAACCCTCCTCCCTAAGTTGATTTTATTCACTGCTTTAGCACACTCCGCCAACCCTGATGTCCTAGCTGTGTCTGGATCCTGGATTAGGAAGGCCACCAAAAATTCTGAAATGTACATCCCCAACTACAACATTTTCCGGCAAGATAGAACTGCCAAAGGGGGTGGAGTTGCAATCTACTGCAGAGATAGCCTGCAGAGTTCTGAGGGCATGAGACAAAATAATGTGTAGTTTCAGTGGAGAAAGTTGTGTGTGTTAGTTGTGGGGTTGCCCATGGGGCTGGAGCTCAGAGGTGTCCGGTGAGAGAAAGGCAGGTTGAGGTTGCTAGGGTCAGATTAGTACAGAAAGTGTTGTATGCTGAAGCAGTGAAGAGAGTGGTAGAGGAAGATGGGTACAGGGTGAGGGACCATGAGAGAATTCCTGTGAGTAGGCAGAGACTAATAGAGAGTGATGGGAAGAATATTTGCTTCAGTAAGGTAGGTTTCTTGGCAATCATAGCTATGGTTGTCAATTGTACTGCAGAAATTGATCAAAAGTCACAGAAAATAGAGGTTGTCTTGAGATTGTGGCAGCAGCAGAGAAATACTTGGGATTGTGAAGTTTTACTGCAGAACAGTTCAGGGGGTGTTGAGTGGTAGTGTTCTGTCCTCCCAGACTGTTGGGCTGGAGTAGGATTAGATAGGGTAAATAATGGAGTGGTGTGTGTTTTTTTTTTTTTTTTTTTTTTTTAGATAGGGCTAATAGTTGGCATGATCATTTTTCCTTTTCCCCAATTGTATAGTACTGTACCACAAATAATTTAATGTCAGTAGGCCGTGAATGGCGTCACACTCCAGTACATTAGGGTGCGGTGTATGCACCTTAAATTGGATGCGATCCGCGAACACAATCTCAAGACTTTCTCCAACTGCTAACATCAGTGGAATCTAAGGACGATTGCTGAGACGTGGGTTGATCGGCGCTCCGGTATCAATCGTTGATAAACAAACCATCAAACTTTTCTCTGTGTGGCGGCGGTTCGGCACGGCTGTGCTGTGACTGGGTCAGAGATGGTATGAGATAGTGATAAAGAAGAAAGTCAAGCAAGTATGGACCAAAGGGGTACAAGGGGGGGATTAGGAAAGAGAAAAAGAAAGCGGGAGAGAAAGGGAGTAAGGGTTTTAAGGGGAGCGAGAGGTTTATGGAGGCAGAAAAATAAGTTTGATGAGAGCAACAGTTTCCAACACTAGCGGCAGTTTGGAGGCAGAGCGCAGAGGGGAGCGATTCTGAGTTTAGGGAGGAAGGGGGAGTTGGGTCGATGAGTCTGATAAGGTTGACGGCAGTGAGAAAATAGTTGATTGGGAAAGTTATCAATGCTAAAGAGATGGGAGCTTGTTGGTGTTCTGTAAGGACATGGAGCAGAGGGAAAAAGCTCTCAATGTGAAGCAAATAGGGAAGTGTAAGGTGGTGTTGAGCTGCTGGAATGTTCAAGCAGGGAAGCAGTGGATTAAAGGGGTGATAACAGGAATGCCTGTCAGCGTTAGCACTAAAGAGGTTAGCAACAAATTGAGAGGAGATGTTCTCGTGAATGTTCAAAGATTGCAAGCAATAAAGGGGTGGAATTAGGGTAGACAGCCTGTCTATTCTGTTACACTTCAAGGACAGGGTACTGAAAAAAAAGTAAACATAGGATATGAGTTATTATGAGAGGGCGTATGTACCGAAGCCTTTAAGATGTTTTACTGCCAGAGATTTGGGCATGTGGCAACAGCTTGTAAAGAGAAAAAGAGGTGTGCCAGGTGAGGAGTGGAGCATGAGCATGGGAAGGGTGGGGATGGTGTATAACCAAAGTGTTCCAGCTGTGGGGGTGCTCATAGTGTGGTATATGGTGGGTGTGGGGCAATGAAGCAGGCAGTGGAAGTGTAACAAGTGAGAGTGGAGAGAAGGGTGTCATATGCTGAGGCAGTGAGGGTGGTCCAGGGAGATACAGGTTCAAATGAGAGATGGGTAGGAGCGTCTAGACAGAGGATTACGGGGCAGGTGGACGGCGATATGGCATACATAGATAGGAGAAAGCTGTTGACGGTCATAGCAGGAGCAATCAATAGCACTGCTAAAATAGAGTCTAAAACAGAGAGGATTCAGCTAATAGTGAACGCGGATGGGAGGCGTCTGAGAATGACAGGGTTGACATGGGAAGAGGTCAGAGATTACCTCAACTACTGGATATAAAAGCGACGTCAACTTACCAACATTACGATAAGGAATACGACTTTTCCGAAGCAGATCCTTTGTTTGGACCTCCACCCTGGACATGGGATCTTATCACAGAGGCCAACCCAAAAGAACGCGGTCGCCGCAGGAGTGGTAGACGGAGCAGTCTACTGGTCAGACTTAGAAGGCGAGCACACCATCCACTGCTTCCGAGCATACTACTCGCCAATGTCCAATCTCTAGACAACAAGGTGGACAAAATTATGGCACGAGTTGCCTTCCAGAAAGACATCAGAGATTGTAACATTCTCTGTTTCACGGAAACATGGCTCACTTTGGATATGTTCTCAGAGTCAGTACAGCCACCCGGTTTCTTCACGCATCGCGCCGACAGAAACAAATATCTCTCTGGTAAGAAGAAGGGCGGGGGTCTATGCCTTATGTGTAATGACTCATGGTGTAATCATAACAACATACAGGAACTCAAGTCCTTTTGTTCACCTGACCTAGAATTCCTTACAATCAAATGCCGAACGCATTATCTACCAAGAGAATAATCTTTGATTATAGTCACAGCCGTGTATATCTCCCCCCAAACAGATACCTCGACGGCCCTGAAAGAACTTCACTGGACTTTGATGTAAACTGGAAACCATATATCCTGAGGCTGCATTTATTGTAGCTGGGGATTTTAACTAAGCTATTCCGAGAACAAGGCTTCATAAATTCTATCAACATATCGCATGCACGACACGAGCTGGTAGCATTCTGGACCATTGCTACTCTAACTCCCGCGAGCCTATAGACAGAAACTAAAACAGGAAACGCTCGTGCTCAGGTCTATCCAAGGCTGGTCCGACCAATCGGATTCCACGCTTCAAGATTGCTTCGATCACGTGGACTGGGATATGTTCCGGGTAGCCTCAGACAACAACATTGACGTAGACACTGACTCAGTGAGCGAATTTATTAGCAAGTGGGTCGGTGATGTTGTACCCACTGTGACTATTTAAACCTTCCCTAACCAGAAACCGTGGTTTGTTGGCAGCATTCGTGCAAAACTGAAAGTGCGAACCACCGCTTTTAATCATGGCAAGGCGACTGGAAACATGACTGAAAACAAACAGTGTAGCTATTCCCTCCCCAAGGCAATCAAACAAGCGAAGTGTCAGTATAGAGAAAAAGTAGAGTCGCAATTCAACGGCTCAAACACGAGACGTATGTGGCAGGGTCTACAGTCAATCACGGATTAAAAAAAGAAAACCAGCCCTGTCGCGGACATCGACGTCTCACTCCCAGACAAATTAAACAACTTCTTTGCTTTCTTTGAGGAAAATACAGTGCCACTGACACGGCCCGCTACCAAAGCCTGTGGGCTCTCCTTCACCGTGGCCAACGTGGGTAAAACATTTAAACGTGTTAACCCTCCCAAGGCTGCCGGCCCAGACCGCATCCCGAGCCGCGTCCTCAGAGCATGCGCAGACCAGCTAGCTGGTGTCTTTACAGACATATTCAATCAATCCCTATCCCAGTGTGCTATGCCCACTGCTCAAGATGGCCACCATTGTTCCTGTTCCCAAGAAAGCTAAAGTAACTGAACTAAATGACTATCGCCCCGTAGCACTCACTTCTGTCATCATGAAGTGCATTGAAAGACTAGTCAAGGATCATATCATCTCCACCCTACCTGTCACCCTAGACCCACTGCAATTTGCTTACCGCCCCAATAGGTCCACAGACGACGCAATCACCATCACACTGCACAATGCCCTATCCCATCTGGACAAGAGGAATACCTATGGAAGAATGCTGTTCATTGACTACAACTCAGCATTTAACACCATAGTACCCTCCAAACTCGTCATTAAGCTCGAGACCCTGGGTCTCAACCCCGCCCTGTGCAACTGGGTCCTGGACTTTGATGGGCCGCCCCCAGGTGGTGAGGGTAGGAAACAACATCTCCACCCTGCTGATCCTCAACACTGGGGCCCCACAAGGGTGCGTTCTCAGCCCTCTCCTATACTCCCTGTTCACCCATGACTGTGTGGCCATGCACACCGCCAACTCAATCATCAAGTTTGCCGACGACACCATAGTGGTAGGCTTGATTACCAACAACGACGAGACGGCCTACAGGGAGGAGGTGAGAGCCCTCGGTGTGGTGTAAGGAAAATAACCTCTCACTCAACGTCAACAAAACAAAGGAGATGATCGTGGACTTCAGGAAACAGCAGAGGGAGCATCCCCCCATCCACATCGACGGGACAGTAGTGGAGAAGGTGGAAAGTTTTAAGTTCCTCGGCGTACACATCATGGACAAACTGAAATGGTCCACCCACACAGACAGCGTGGTGAAGAAGGCGCAACCTCAGGAGGCTGAAGAAATGTGTCTTGTCACCTAAAACCCTCAAACTTTTACAGATGCACAATCGAGAGCATCCTGTCGGCTGTATCACCGCCTGGTATGGAAACTGCTCCGCCCACAACTGCAAGGCTCTCCAGAGGGTGGTGCGGTCTGCACAACGCATCACCGGGGGCAAACTACCTGCCCTCCAACAACCACCCGAGCCATTGCCTGATCACCCAGCTTCCATCCAGAAGGCGAGGTCAGTACAGGTGCATCAAAGCTGGGAACGAGAGACTGAAAAACAGCTTCTAACTCAATGTCATCAGACTGTTAAATAGGCATCACTAACAGAGTAGCTGCTGCCAACATACACTCAAATCTCTGGCCACTTTAATAAATGTTATAAATTGATTTAACAAAAGGTATCACTAGTCACTTTAAATAACGCCACTTTAATAATGTCTACATATCCTACATTACTCATCTCATATGTATATACTGTATTCTATACAATCTACTGCATCTTGCCTATGCTGCACGGCCATCGCTCATCCATATATTTATATGTACATATTCTTATATTTTCCTTTACATTTGTGTGTATAAGGTAGTCTTTGTGAATTCGTTAGATTACTTGTTAGATATTACTGCATCGGAACTAGAAGCACAAGCATTTCACTACACTCGCATTAACATCTGCTAACCATGTGTATGTGACAGGAAACATGTCTCAATCCGACTATGGAGGGATATGTAGGGGTTTCTAGGGACAGATATGGGGGGGGGTGAGCCACCTTCATAAAGCAAGGACTTTATGAAGGTGGCAAAGGTATTGAACAGGAATATGTGGTGGTGAAGGTGTGGTTGAGACTGCGAGGAGGGGGCTAGTAGTAGAGAACTACTATAATCTTTGTCAGATATTGGACTGGGAAGTGCTGGAGGGGGTGGAAGGTCAGGATTTAGGATTGAAGTAAGGTATTGTGGTGTGGGGATTTTAATGGATAAAATGGCCAAGTGATGTAAAATATGATAGTAATTAAAGATATGGTGTGCCTGAATGATGGCAGAGGAACCAGGATCTATGTAGCCAGAAGGAAAGAGTCTGCCTTGGACCTCACTCTGGTATCTAGTGCGATGGCAGGAATCTGTGAGTGGGAGGTATGGGAGGAGTCGACAGTAGGGAGTGATCATTTCCCCAGAGTATGCACAGTAGGCCGGAGGGAGGAGGAGGTGTCAGTGGATGTACTCAGGTGAATAAGAGAGGGGATGTGGATAGAATGAATAACTTGGTGAGAACAGCATTAGTGGGGGAAGCTACTGGGGCTATACCTAAGAGTTCAGGGAGGAGGAGGAGGAAAGCAGTCCCATGGTGGACAGAGGATTGTGGGGCAATGGTGAGGAGTAGGAACAAGGCATTTAGAGTACTGAAAAGGACGCATAACGTCCAACATCTGATTCAGTATAAGCAGGCCCAGGCCTTGGTGAGGAGAACTTTCCGTCAGGCAAAGGGGTCATGCTGGCGTCAGTTCTGTGACACCATTCGAAGGGCAACACCTGTGGGAGAAGTGTAGGGGATGATTAAGAGGATGAGTGGGGTCAGAAGAGAATGGGATTATCCAGTGTTGACACGTGGGAAGGATGTGGCAGTAACAGATGAGGAAAAGGCAGAGATGATGGCAGAGTTGTTTGTCCAAGTGCATAGCTCGGCAAATTTGTCAGAGGAGGGCAGAGGGGGAGAGAGAGAAAGAGAGGAGCACCCTGGGGTGCTACAAAGGAGGGATGATGTAAATTATGCGTTGAATGCACCATTTACTATGGCAGAGGTGAAAAGGACAATAGATAAGCCTCGGGTAACTTCACCTGGGAAAGATGAGGTGTGCTATGTTATTTTGGCCCATCTTTGTGATGAAGCACTGGATAAGGTATTGTTGTTGTACAACAGAGTGTGGGAGAAGGGGAAACTACCAGGCAGCTGAAAGGAAGCAGTAGTGGTACCAATCCGGAAGCTAGGGAAGGACCCAATGCTACATCAGAGTGGGTTCAGGAAGGGTAGGGGAACTATAGACCCAGTGCTCTGCTTAGAAGCAGATGTCAGTAAGGCTCAGGTGAACAAGAAGACCGTTGTAGCTGTCTTTTTTGATGTGGAGAAGGCTTATGATATGATGTGGAAGGAGGGATTGTTAATCAAGCTTGATATTATGGGGGTAGGAGGAAGACCGTACAAATGGATAAAGGATTTCATGTTTGGAAGATCTATCCAGGTGAGGGTGGGGACGTCTCTATCAGGCAGCTACCTGGTGGATAACGGTACACTACAGAGGAGGATGATTAGTCTCTGTTGTTCTCAATCATGATCAATGATGTTTACTCTCAGGTACGGACGGATATTGGTAGGTCGGTATTTGCAGATGATGGGGGCTTATGGAAGAGGGGAAGAAATGTGCCATACATAGTCAGGAAGGTACAGGAAGCAATTAATGAGGTAGAGCGGTGGGCATTCATGTGGGCATTCAGGTTCTCTGTAGCGAAAACTCAAGACAGTGTTCTTTACCAGGAGGAAGGTGGGAGATTAGATATGCGGGAGATGAGGTATGCTTGAGGTTATATGGAAGAAACTTGGAGAGGATAGGGTCCTTCAGGTTCCATGGGGTATACTTTGACACCAGACTGACCTGGGCAGAACACATTGAAAGTGTGGTGGGAAAGTGTAAGGTGCTAAATGTGATGCGCTGACTAACGGGAAAGGAGTGGATAGTATGGGACTATGTATGTTGCATTGATCCAAAATATATCCTTTTTCGATGCAGACTAAAAATTAAAGCAAAAACAAGCAAGTTTTATAGCCATACTATGGTTCACATTTTGCATATACAGTATCTGTACATTATTAGGTTATGTGGCATATGCTGCTCTACAATGATTCAACTGCTTTGTATTTCGTTAGTGTAAATTCAAACAAAAGCAACTAGCTAAAACATTACTGTTATTCAGCAAATACAAGTTAATGGTTTAAATGCAGTTTCTGCTTTTTTAACTTTGTTCTGTGGGGTTAACATGGAGTCAAGTGAATACTGTTTTTTGTGCTTTAAAAATTTGGTTAATAATAAAAAAATAGAATAAATAAATAATCCACAAAAATGAGAGTTGGTCCGGGTGCAAAGTCAAAGGTCAGATATATTATCCTCATGATGCCCATACGTCAGTGTTTCACATTTACTTGTGTGTTTTGTATATTTCTGTTTTTGTGAAGTGTAATATACTATGGCAGTATAGCGTATGATTCGGCAGCCCAGACCTCATTGGAAAGGCTAGATGTCATACATGGGCAAGGATTCAGAATATGTAGTGGGGTGTTTCGGACCTCCACACTGGCTGCACTACAGGTGGAGATGGGGGATATGCCATTGCAGATTAGGAGACAGCAGCTGGCAATGAATATTATTGGGTCAACCTACAGGGACATGGGGTGTCTCATCCTGCGAAAGGGATTTTACAGGCATGCTGGGAACATGAGCGAGAACAGATCACAAACTTTGGGTGGTTGGGCGAAGGAGATGGGACTGTATAGAAGGGAGTTTAGTCCAACGATAGCTATTCCTGTAAATCCACCATGGCCAATCCCACCTCCCGTAGTTGATCTGTGTTAGAAATGTTGGAGAGATGTTGGTCCATCTGATTTGTTTAATAGACATCATGATACTCTGAATCAGGATTTTGTGGCCATTTACACAGATGATTCAAAAGATCCAAGGACAGGACGCACTGGGTCAGCATTTGTAGTGCAGGAATGTGGGGTGGCGGGCAGGAAACATATTACAGATCATCTGGCTGTATATACGGCAGAGCTGATGGTCATACTGTTGGCCTTGCAGTCGGTGGAGGAAGTCAAGCCAGACAGAGAAGTTATTTGCTCTGATTCATGTGCAGTGTTGAGGAGTCTGCAGTCCTTTAGCTCACGAAGCAGACAAGACCTGCTTTATGAGGTACAAACCCACTACAAACCCATTGCAGGATCAGACAGATGGGTATACAGATACGATTTACTTGGGTCCCAGCCCATGTGGGGGTGGAGGAGAACGAGGCAGTTGATGTACTGGCTAAACAAGCACTTAGTAGTGGGGATGTTGATGTTGTAGTTTCAATGAGCAAGGGAGAGGCAAAAAGCCTGAAATTGACAGTGATGGTGCAGAGACGACAGGAGCAGTGGAATAGAGATACTAAGGGCAGGCATTTATTTCAAGTACAGAGGAAAGGGTAGGATGGCAGGAAGGGAAAGAAGAGAGGAGACTATTTTTAGAAGATTAAGGGTGGGACACAGCCAGTTGAATAAGACTTTAAATGTGATAGGAAAGCATCCAACAGGAAAGTGTGATTATTGCCAGAAAACAGAGACCGTGGAGCGTGTATTGCTACAGTTTGGGCAGTATCAGCGGGAAAGAGAGGATGAGATCTAGTATGAGAGAGAAGGGGATACGGGAAATTAGTTTATAGAGTATATTAAGTAGCAAGTAGGATTTAGTTTCTCCGTGTCTGCCCCACACTCCAGTACATTAGGTGGTGGTAATGCACCATAACGTTGGATGCCAACCACCGATAAAACCCATCGAAGAACACAAGAACACAAGAACGCTAAAGACTTGGCCACGAAGCTAGCTAGGCCGTTTACTTGTATTATAGCCATGACCATGTGCCTTACTGTAGATTGTGACAGCCGGTTAAATGGCGTCCCTTGAGAAGGCAAGAACAAGATGTATGTCAGAAGAAGTGCACTATTATCATAAGGATATGTATATTTGGAATATGGAAGAGGAATGGAGGGAAAAAGAGAGGCAGAGGAGGTCTAAGAGAGAGAGGGTGGAAGAGGGTGAGCTTGAGTCAGTAAAACATTGCGGGGAAAAGGGAGATGGTTTGTTAAAGAAGAATGGTAGAAAGTGTAAGCAGCATGAGCTGAAGACAGGAGGAGAAATGGAAGTTAATGAGGGCGAAGTATTGGAGGTGGTAGGTGTGGTGAAGTTCTCGGAGCCCGATGCTTGCAACAAGGGTCATGAGTCTGTGACAGTAGGAGTGAAGTTTAGAAAAAGTGGACCCTTGCCTTTTGGCTAATCCATTTGTGATTTCAGGGTGGGTGAAAACAGAGATGGGTGCTGTGGAATTGGTGAGGGTAACAAGAAGTGGTCTTGTGATAATTGTTAGTGTTTCTGCTGGTCAGAGGGAGAAGGCGCTCCGTGTTAAAAGAATGGGGGCAAGAAATGTGAATTGTTTTGCTCTCAAGAAAAGAGCGCCATTGAAAGGAGTGATTACTGGGGTAGCAGTACATGTAAAAGTTGACCAACTGAAGGGGAAGATTCCCGGTGTTTGTGGGTGGCGTGATTGGTGAAACAGAAGAATCATTGTCTGTTCTTTTGAGTTTTGGTGTTGAGTCTGCCCAACAAAGTGATGTTAGGACCTATGATTTATCATGTACGAGCTTTTATGCCGAATACATTACATTGTTACAGGTGTCAAGCTTATGGGCATGTGGCAGCAGTGTGTAGGAGGGAGGTTCCTAGGTGTGAGAAGTGTGCAGAAGGGCATGAGACAAAGGAATGTGTAGCATTGGGTAAAGTAGTGGTATCTGTTCGTTGTAGGGGTGCCCATGGAGCTGGGGATCAGAAATGTCCCGTAAGTAAGCGACGAAATAGGCGCCCTTGTTATTTTCGGTTCCACCAGGTCTTGTTTGTGACTACGTCACGCATTTTCATATCTGAGCGAGGGGCCCATCCTGCGGACAGGCTCATCCCCTCAAACCCCAGAGGCAAGAGACAGTCCTCTGACATGGGAGTCCAAATACCAAAGTACTTTCCCACTTTGGTTTACTTTATTATCGTTCTTGAATTTTCGTTCATTTTTAGGTTCATGATAAGCAGGCAGAAATGGTGCACAGTTTTTTTTATTTATATCGATGCATCATCGGGAATTTAAGGTCATAAGTCTCAATGTAAACGGACTGGGGAGTGCCATCAAGAGAAGTAAGGTAATAGCAAAGATGAAACGGGAGAGAGTTGACATACTATTCTGGCAGGAAACTCACTTATCCACACCTGAACACGAGAAACTCAAGAAAATGGGATATAGGAACACTTTTTTTTCTTCTTACAAAATGGGTAGAAGGGGAGTTGCAATCTTGATCCCAAATTCAGTTAATTTTGAGTTTATATCAGAAATAAAAGACAAGGAGGGTAGATTTATACTTGTTATATGTAAACTGGATAACAAGGAAGTTACATTATTTAATGTATACGCACCCCCAGGGAGTGACATGGTCTTCTATAGGAAGGTGTTTGATTTAATTGACACAGAAACCTCTGGCACTCTTATCTGTGGAGGGGATTTGAACACAATTCTAAACTCAAAATTGGACAGCACAAATCAAAATAGGAAAATGAGCCTAGTTGCCAAAAAGATCAATAGGATACTGCAGGATCTAGGACTGCTCGATGTATGGCGTGACACCCACAAGACCAATAAGGAATATACTTTTTACTCAGCCCGCCACACTGAATACTCCAGGTTAGAATACTTTTTATGTACAGTGCAGATAGACACAGGCTTAAGGATTGTAGGATCGGGCAGAGTGACTTATCAGATCATAATGGAGTTTACCTCACTCTACACCTTGATAGCAAACCAAGAAATACTATATGGAGACTTAATACAAGCATGCTGAATGATCCAGCATTCAAGGAATCAATAAAGACAGAATTGAACATCTATCTGGAGAATAATGATAATGGGGAAGTATCTCCTGCTATATTGTGGGATGCAGCTAAGGCGGTTATTAGAGGAAAGATCATAGCCACATCGTCTCTCAAGAAAAAGATTAAAGCACAGAAACTGCTGAAATTACAGGAAACCCTAAGAAACTTAGAACGATCTCATAGTCAATACAAAGACCCTCTTATATTACGAGAGATTCAAAAGGTAAAACAGGAAATTGACCAGATTTATAGAGAAGAAGTAGAGAAAAAGCTTAGGTTCCTGAAACAACGATATCATGAAGCAGGCTCAAAGGCAACCAAATTACTAGCATGGAGACTCAGGAAACAACAAGCACAGAATACAATTTTTTAAATAAAAGACCCCAAAACAAAAAAGATCACATGCAAATTAGATGAAATACAGAATGCATTTGAATCATATTACACAAATCTGTACAAGCAACCAGAGAAGGCAGATGCACAGACAATAGAGCACTTTTTGAACTCACTTGATCTCCCCTCAATTGGGACAGAGCAAAATGATAGACTAACTTTAGAAATATCCACCGAAGAAATTAATAAAGCAATATCTCAACAAAAAGTCAACAAGTCTCCAGGCACTGATGGCTTCCCTTCAGAATGGTTCAAGACCTTCAGAGAACAATTAGCACCTCTACTTAAGGCCTGTTTTAACTGGACTCTGAGGGAGGGGGGTCTCCCACCGTCATGGAGAGAGGCCATCATATCTGTAATCCCAAAAGAGGGTAAAGATAAGAAAGAATGCAGTTCATATAGACCTATCGCAATTCTTAACACAGATTATAAACTATATGCATCAATAATAGCCAAAAGAATGGAGAACATAATCCCAGAATTGATTGACGGAGATCAAACTGGTTTCATACAAAATAGGCAGACACAGGACAATATAAGGAGAACACTACATGTCATGGACCCCATTACTCAGAATAAGACAAGTGCAATATTAATCAGTCTAGATGCAGAAAAAGCATTTGATTCAGTGAGATGGGATTACCTATTCCAAGTTATGGAAAGATTTGGTTTCAACAAAGAAGTGATACAGTGCATCAAAACACTATATTCATGTCCGACCGCTAGAATAAAGATAAATGGACATTTGACACCAACAATAAAATTAGAGCGAGGGGCAAGACAAGGCTGTAATCTTTCACCCACGCTCTTCTCCTTGTACCTCGAACCATTAGCACAGGCAATAAGACAGGACCCAACCTTAGAGGGAATAACAATAAGAGATAGTGAACATAAGATATGCATGTATGCTGATGACGTTCTGTTATTCCTTAAAGACCCAGGCTCAAGCGTACCTAGATTGATGGATGTTCTACAAACATTTGGAACATATTCAGGGTATGTGCTTAACGTACACAAGACCCAAGCCCTAGTATATAATTATACCCCACAGGAAGAGCTGAAGAGTAGGTATAACTTCACCTGGACCTCTTCATCCATTAAATATCTTGGAGTATACCTACCAAAAGATACACCCAAACTTTATTGCATGAATTACGATCACATCAACAAGAAAATATATGATGACCTAGACAGGTGGAACTCGCTTCCCTTAGATCTTAGTAGTAGAATTGAAACAATCAAAATGAACATCCTGCCAAGGTTACTGTATTTGTTCCAATCACTGCCCATAGAAATCCCACCTAAATAGTTTAGGGAATGGGATAAACAGATATCAAGGTTTATCTGGAACAGTAAGAGACCAAGAACTAGATATACAACATTACAATTACCAAAAAACTGTGGGGGTATGGCCTTACCAAACCTAAAAGATTATTATGTGTCAGCCCAATTGAGACCTCTGGTTTGTTGGTGCAATTCAGAATACGAATCCAAATGGAAAGACATCGAGACTACTTTGACAGAGATACCCATACAGTCAGTTTTGGGAAATAAGGACATGGTAAAAGAAATATACAATAGACAAAATCAGTGGATTAATTTCACTCTGAAGACATGGTTTATGGTAGTTAAGCAAAATAATTTAGACAGAGAGATTAAACTGCTGAGTTGGCCCGCATACGACCCCAGCTTCATCCCTGCAACTCAGGACAGCAGATTTAAACAATGGACGCAGAAAGGTATCACATCATTCAGTACAATTATAAGGAATGGGAACCTAGATAACTTCCAGGACCTAAGTAAAAAACATGGCTTGGATAAACAAGATTTTTACAGATACCTACAAGTCCGACACTATTTCTTAAGGGAGATAAAAGTGACTGACCCTCGAGCACCTCCAAAACTAATCCAAGTATTCACTAACGCATACAACTTGGGGAGTAACAAAAAAACGATTTCAAATCTCTACTTGGGTATTCAATCCTCAAAGAAACATTCTACAAACTATATTAAAAAGAAATGGGAGGAGGAACTTAACATTGAAATAACTGATGAAACATGGTTGAACATATTAGAGACTCAACAAAGCTCCACCAACTCAAGATCATGGAGAGAATTATGTTGGAAGAATGTTATACGTTTCTTCATAACACCTAAACTGAAATCAAAACAGACTGGCTCACCACACCCTTGTTGGAGAGAATGCGGTCTATTGAGGGCGGACCACTCTCATATCTTTTGGTCCTGCCCCGCAATCGAAACTTACTGGGGAGAAATAAGATCTAACATTGGAAAAATAATGGGATTTGACATAGAACAAACATTCATTTCTTTGTACTTGGGTGAAATACCTTACACAATAGAGAAAAGTACCTCTTGAAGGTCCTACTGGCAGCCAGTAAAAAGGCTATCACTAGGAAATGGCTAAAAAAAGACCCTCCCACAGTGACACAATGGATAGACATTGTAGAAAAAATACACCACATGGAGCGTATGACCTTTGCTTTAAGAACTCAACAGGAGAGAGGTCAGGAATACTGGGAGAAATGGGTTTCATACTTGGAAAAGGTCTAATTCAAAGATGCTAATGTAACTAATATGATGATGAAGGTATGAAGTGCACTGTAACTGCCATATCTTTTTTGTTCTTTTATTTTACTTTATTTGTACTTTCTTTGTGTTCCTACAATAAAAACAAAGTATAAAAAAAAGAAGAAATGTCCCGTGAGAAAGAGGCAGGTTGAGGTTTCCAGGGTTAAGGTAGTGCAGCATATGCTGAGGCAGTGAAGAAAGTAGAGGAAGATGGGTCAAGGGGGAGCGATCCTGAGAGGAGTGGTGTTTGTAGTATATATGTACCAGCACAGAGGGATAGGCCAACAAGTGATATATGTTTCAGTAAGATTGGATTTGAGCATTTATAGCAATGGTTATCATCTGTACTGCAGGGATGGAAAGTAAAGTCGCAGAAAATTGAGATTGTGGTGGCAGCTGCAGAGAAGTATTTGGGTGTGCGAGACTTGATATCAGAAGAGTTACAGGGTGTGTTAAGTGTTGGTGTCCCATCCTTTCAAGTTGTTGGTCTGAGGTAGGACTAGATAGATTTAAATAGTGGAGTAGGGTGGTGTTTTATTATTTGATTTATTAATAATTATTTTATAAGTTGTGTAGATGATCGTTTTTTTTAAAAGCAAAGTATAAGGGAGTTCTACTCCAGTCTAATAGGTGGCGGTAATGCAAACATTTTTTGGATGCCAACCGCCGTTAACCCTAATCGAAGAAGTGCCTCACTGTACTTGTGGTTTTTCATGATTACAGAAGATAAAGTTGAACGCAAGAATGTATACAACAGCGTGCTTCAAATAACAAGTGACTGTGGAGCATTTCATAAACATTGGCTAGTAGGCTGGAGAGCAGCTAGCAATCTAACTAGCTAAAACAGCAGTCTAACGTTCGCTGGCTTGATAACGTGAACTGTTTTAACTTTACCTAGCTACCTGCCACATTATCTATCCAGCTGCAAGATATTGTGCAAAGCATTCTGCGTTTCGTCTTGCGACACAAAAAGGGAACATCATGGACAAGGTAATTTACCGGCAAAACATTTTGCTTAGAGAAAGCAGCTACCTAGCTGGCAGCTTAGCAAGATAACGTTAGCTAATGTCAGTTCAGTGATCTCATCATATGGCTGTTAATTTTTCAGTTATTTAATTGTATGATCTGAAGTAGCTTGCTCGTTATCTGTCTTATTGGTAATGTTCATGTGTTGCCATTAAATACTTAGTTAGCTAGCTTGTATCACAGAACAATGAGACAGATATTTCACCAGATGTATAAATGTGAAGCATCCGGTTGGCGTTTCCACTCACTATCAAATATGGTAGTGAGAGGAAGCCCAGTGGCCGGCAGTGGGAGAAGATGGAACGAGATGGATTTTGGCTGATATTCTGCTAATATACTAATCGATGAAACATTTGATCTCAATACTTTTCTGCAACCAAAACAAAAGTCTGTTACAAACAGAGTGGGCTTTTTTGTAGACTTTACCCTTTTAAAGTGTTTTAATTTTTTTAAATTGCGTTTAGACGGGGTGGAAAGGCGACTTGAGCCAATTGGATCTCGCTAACTCGTGCTTTTGGGTCTTCCCACCTTGCTTGTTCTGCCCACTATGGCTCATTTGTTCCCATTTGAAACGACAGACCACAGCCTATCTTGTTTTAGTTATACAAATCTATGCTTGTATCTCACCTGCCACAGATAGAATCCTCCACTTGTTTCGACCATATGACAGGGAACGCCCAGGGTGTCAGCCACATGGCATCAGCCCCGGTTTCAGGCAGAGGTGTACCCCACCCCATGGTGTCTTGGAGGTCACTTATTCCAGAACATACAGTCCTTTGTTTCTCTGTAGTTTTTAATAAAACGTTAATTAAATACAACCACCTTGGCGCTAATGCTCTGAATAATATTTTTCTACAGGCTGATTTCTTAAAGGGTCTCCCTGTTTACAACAAGAGCAATTTCAGCCTGTTCCATGCAGACCCTGTGTGTAAAGCATCGGTAAGCACTTACTCATCTATCAGAACATTTGTAATATGACAGATGAACATCATCAGTCTTGCCCCACCTGAAACGCTTTTAAATTACTTTTTACAGAACCGAAGACCGTCCGTGTACCTCCCGACATGCGAGTACCCCTCAGAACAGAGTAAGTTCCTTCATCCTTACTGGAGAGCACAGACTTCATCGATAGTCTTTATTTGCTTTGTCTTGGGAAACATGTACTGCTAGAAATTTAAAAATGTATTTTAAACTCAAGCCATTTACCCTTCCAAAACAACAAAATTATTCTTCATAAATGGATTTCTTTTACTTCCTAGTCATTGTCACGGAGAAAACAAATATCCTCCTTCGCTACCTTCACCAACAGTGGGACAAAAAGGTGAGTTGGTGGGGGCTTCCCATTCCTGAATGAATAGATACATTTATGAATAGCATGGTGTCATGTTGTAAATGTAAGGTGTCATGCAAGAGTAACAGGTGACCTGTAACAGACCAGGAACTGCTTAAAGCATGGTCAGCCATGCTCACTCAAACTGGAACATCAACTTTGTTCCAGTTGTCAATCAGGTGAGTGAAAGCACTGATTGTCCTCCTCTGTTGGAACAGAATGCAGCAAAGAAGAGGGAACAGGATCAAGGAGAGGGAGGGAGTCCAGCACCTCCACACAAAATTGCAAGGACAGATAGCCAAGAGATGAACGAGGACTCTTAGGAGTGTGTGTACGGATGCGTGCATCTGGAGGAAGTACAGGCACACAACAGACATGACTATAAAGACATACGAGACACTCACACTTTGACAAACAACCTGAGAAAATGTCCACCCTGGTTTGGGAAAATGAAAAAAGTGGCTTTTTTTTTGTTACCTTCAAAGAGTTTCCTGCCTTGTCTAGTGCCCTGTTTTCAGCTTCACTGGCTAGCCCTGACCACATGGGGCGCTGCAACATCTTTCCACACAGTTTGCTTCAGCAGACCCAATACACTGAACTTCTGCCTGCCACAGGAGGGGAGGATTCCAAGGGTGTATATAAACCCTGGATTGATGATGCACTGTATTGGCCATTGAGAGGCTTTGAAGCCACTGGTCTGCCATATTGGCACTCTCCAGTAGAAGCAGTCCGCCGTAGGAATTAATGGAATTCAACAGTATTTCAATTAAATGTTTGAAGAACAAAATTACATGCATTTCATGCTTTTTTTGCTGTAATGGGGACAGTAACCCTAGTACTCACATAATATAATTTAAAAGTATGCATTCAAGTGTTTAATAGAATAAGTGTCAAAAACAAATGTGGCTTCCACAATCTTTTTTTTTTACAATGGAGGATTACCAAGATGGCTGTGCTGAGGCTTCAATACAGTGCCCCGTCAGTCATCCAGGGTTTATACACATCATTGGGAAGAACCCTCCCCCTGGACATAATGTTCAACGTGCATTATCTTCCATTCTGCTCTGGATTTGTTTGTGTTTGAAGTTTGCTGCTTTGTTTTACTGTCAATTTTAGTTCTGAGATGTTTACTAGGACAAGTCAGTTAAGAACAAATTCTTATTTACAATGACGGCCTACTCCGGCCAAACCTGGACGATGCTGGGCCAATTGTGCGCCGCCCTATGGGACACAGCCTGGATGACAAGTGACTCAACAGTTTACTAGCTTAGTTTGAATGTTTGCTGCTTTCTGGCAAAGTATCCCTGTTAAAAAAAAAAAGTATAATGGAATGTCAAACCAAATTGTTTTAGTCACAGGTGTTGACTACTCAGTTTGCTAGAATTGCTTTTCAATTTGTTTACACTGCAATCGATGGACCCATTTAGGTATTTTTGTGAAACTCAAAAGTTATAGCACCGGTAGAACAAAGAATAGTAGCCTACATCAATATGAGGGGTAGAGAGAATGTTGTATTCAGTATGAAGACCTACAGTGCCTTGTGAAAGTACACACCCCTTGCACATTCTTCACATTTTTGCTGCCTTAGAATCAAATCTAAAAACGAATGAAATGGGATTTTTTTTCTCTACCTTGTAGATCGGTTGGAAAATAAAATGTAATCCTGTGTTGTCTTTTTTTTTTTTTTATAGCAAAATGTGAAGACTGCAACGGGTATGTAGACTTTCACTAGCGACTGTATGTAAATATAATAGCCAGTGCCTGCTGTTAGATATTAAGGTCTTGGCTTGATATTTATCAAAAATAACTGACTTTGAATCTGCCTTTTGTAAAATGAATACATGTAGCTACATGGATATTATACTAGATGCTGTTATTAAATGTTAAGAGAAGCACTGCTACCCAATGTTTGTGATCTTGTATAAAAAAAAAAAAGTCAAACTTCCTGAGCTGGGGGGGGGGGGGGGGAGATGTGTGGAGAAGAGGATAAAGATGGTATGAGACGTAACAGACCACTTGCCATGGAATGCAAAAATAGGTGCAGTCGCCAACCTGCCTTGTTCCAGAGATTTAGTTGGTACTAGTACTGGTAACATTCACATCATTGAAGATAAGATAGTAATGAAAAGAGATGACATGATTAATATCTGCTCTAGAGGTCGACCGATTGATTAATTAAGGCCTTTTTGGATGCCGATTACATTGCAATCCACGAGGAAACCGCGGCAGGCTGACCACCTATTACGCGAGTGCAGCGTCAAAAGGACCTTGTGGCTGCAAGAAGCCAAGGCAAGTTGCTAGCTAGCATTAAACTTACCTTATAAAAAACAATCTTCACATAATCACTATTAACTACACATGGTTGATGATATTACTAGTTTAACTAGCTTGTCCTGCGTTGCATATAATCAATGCGGTGTCCTGTTAATTTATCATCGAATCACAGCCTACTTCAACTTTGTCAAATGGGTGATGATTTAACAAAAAAACTATTGTTGCACAAATGTACCTAACCATAAACAGCAATGCCTTTCTTAAAATCAATACACAGAAGTATATATTTTTAAACCTGCATATTTAGTTAAGAAATTCATGTTAGCAGGCAATATTAACTAGGGAAATTGTGTCACTTCTCCTGCGTTCAGTGCAAGCAGAGTCCGGGTATATGCAACAGTTTGGGCCGCCTGGCTTGTTGCGAACTGAGCTAATTTTCCAGAACCTTACATTATTATGACATTGAAGGTTGTGCAATGTAACAGCAATATTTAGACTTAGGGTTGCCACCCATTCAATAAAATACCGAACGGTTCCGTATTTCACTGAAAGAATAAACGTTTTGTTTTCGAAATGATAGTTTCCGGATTTGACCATATTAGTGACCAAAGGCTCGTATTTCTGTTTATTATATTATAATTAAGTCTATGATTTGATATTTGATAGAGCAGTCTGACTGAGCGGTGATAGGCAGCAGCAGACTCGTAAGCATTCATTCAAACAGTACTTTACTGCGTTTGACAGCAGCTCTTAACAATGCTTGATACACAGCTCTGTTTATGACTTCAAGCCTATCAACTCCCGAGATTAGGCTGGCAATACTAAAGTGCCTATAAGAACATCCAATAGTCAAAGATATATGAAATACAAATGGTATAGAGAGAAATAGTAGATGCGTCATAATTCCTACAACCTAAAATTGGTCGATTAATCGGTATCGGCTTTTTTTGGTCTTCCAATAATCAGTATCGATGTTGAAAAATAATAATCGGTCAACCTCTAATCTGCTCTATATAATACATTTCTATACATTTTCTGTAACGTTGCACCCTTCAGAACAGGCCCCAGACCTTTGTTAATATTTACACTGCTCAACAAAATCACTGCAAATGTATTTTCCAGATGCGCAATCGAAGTGAGTTGACTGTTGTCAGTGATCTTCCTTTTGTAGGTATACTTGCCATCCTCTGACTTTGAAGCATAAAGACATGTTATGCTTCTACTAGACTCGTCAATATACACGCTACGCCTAGCCCTGTTTTATTGTGTATAGATGGGTTGGCTGACATCATGAAAATTATGTGCATCGATGTGGCCGGAAGGTGCACGTTATGATTGTGAATAGTCAGATAGATTGCAACACTGAAAAGAAGCTGCCTTGTGGGGGATCGTAGGTGGCTTGTTTCAGTTCATATCTTGTTATTGAAACCATGTCTTGTTTTGACTGATGTCTATGCCTATATGGCAAAAATTCGCTAGCTAGCGAACCAACAACTGTAAACATGTATTTGAGAGACAAATGCTCATTGTGCAAATGTATTTGTTTTCAATAAACATTTGGAGATTAAATATAGTTTACATGTAAACAGTCTAAGCCCCATAGTTGCGTATGTGTCGAAACAACCAACCTATGTAGGTCAAATGTTCTTTTCAGCTTCGCTCAAATATATTTTTTTTTTATTGAAAAGTAGACCGCTGCTGGAAACTAAGACATTGCAGTGCTTGAGGCATCTCTACAGACCAGGGTTCGATCCCAGGCTGTGTCGCAGCTGGCCATGACCGGGAGACCTATGAGGTGGCGCACAATTAACATGGACACCGTTAGGGGAGGGTTTGGCCAGCCAGACGTCCTTGTCCCATCGCGCTCTAGCGAATTCTTGTGGCGGGCCGGGCGCATGCACGCTGACTTCGGTCGCCAGCTGTAGGTGTTTCCTCTGACACAATGGTGTGGTTGGCTTCCGGGTTAAGCGAGCAGTGTGTCAAGTAGCAGTGCGGCTTGACAGGGTCGTGTTTCGAGGATGCATGGCTCTCGACCTTCACCTCTCTCGAGTCCGTACGGCGATGGGACAAGACTGTAACTACCAATTGGATATCTCAAATTGGGGAGAAAAAGGGAGTAAAAAGTACCCAAAAATTATAATACTTTTTTTAAAAAAGTTGTTTCCGTTATGTAATTGAAACAATGTAAATGTACATTTGTTTCATACTTTCATGTTTCAGTGAAGAAAGAAATGAACATTTCAGTTTACATTTGTTTTATTATCTATTTTCAAATCTTACAAAAAATATGACAAAATAAAATAAATAATCCCATTTCCCAGTATTATATTTTTCTTGAAAATAAAGTTTTTTTTTGTACAGTGGTACATTGGAAGAGAACATGATGTCTTGTCAGTTAGTGAGGCTGTTGTGAATATGTTTTTTAAAAATTTAGTTAAGAGGTTTAAGGGAAGGGTTCTACATACTGGTAGCTGTACAGTACATCTCACCTCCACTTCACGGCATCATCAGCACTCCTCCCACAAGTCTCCAGAAAACGTATGTTTTGGGAACGAGAGGGACCTTTTCTTTATAAAGTTGGAGGAAATACATTCCTAGCGTAAATCAGAGAAACTCCATTTAGTATGATATGTTATGTATCGTATGGTATGAATTAATTTGTGATGTCCATCACCAACTTTGTATGATATGTTACAAATTACAATTCGTATTATATGTTAGAAATTTGCAAAACGTACAATATGTTACGAATTTGCTAGATGTATATGTTACGAATTCTAGCTAGGTGTCTAACATTAGCTAGGCTAGGGGTTAAGGTTAGGAGTTAGGTTAAAGGGTTAGGGTTTGCTAAAAGGATTAAGATTAGGGGAAGGGTTAGCCTAAAGGGTTAGGGGAAGGGTTAGCTAACATGCTAAGTAGTTGCAAAGTAGCTAAAAAGTAGTAAGTAGTTAAAGTTGCTAATTAACTATAAATTGTCCATGATGAGATAAGTAACCATACTAAACATAATATATCATACTAACTTGAGTGTCCCGGATGTACATGTACTATGTTATGTCTAGTCTATGAGACCAGGGTGAAATACCATATTGAGTCTCATTGCAGAAGCATGACATTATTCTGTAGCTTGTATAGTTACAGCTAGGCAATCCATGCAAAATGAAAGTTTATGCATGTTTTTTTGCCAAAATTCATATTTGATAGGCATTTTAGGTAACCTCTTCTCCTATTTAAAGCACAGAGAGAGATGAAAAGAAGAGTGTACCAGGGAAGCTTCCTTAGATTAGGTTTCCTATTTCAGAAGGGAGACCGGTGTGTGTCTGGTTCAGCCCAGATGGAGAGAGGAGAGATGGGATGTTAATACCCACACTGAGAAGCCAGGTAAGGTGGAGATCGAAATATTTGGGTAGTGGAACTAGAGATGCAGTTGGCTAAGGCACGGACCAGTAGAAGACTAGTGTATATGGCTGTGCCACTATGTCCCTCCAATACTATATTATTGCAAAGATCCTAGCCAAATAGGATGACGCAGAGGTGCAAAGTTAATGTTTACTGCATGTCTCTGTGCTGAATCTCTGCTGTGAAGTGCAGTGGTTCGTTCTTCTTTTCAATGAGGAAGACTGGATGTACTATGAGTTTATAGGCACAGATCTAATATCAGATTACCTTCCCCAAATCCAAAACTTAACAGTAGGGGTGGGGGACACACAACTGACTGCTGATCAGTATCCAAGGACAATGCCATCATCCTCTAAATTAGAGACGTATAAACCACTTTCTTGTTCTCTGGCACCATCCTCTGGCCACATTATAGAAAATAAAGATGGTTGATTAATCCCTTTGGATTTGCTTATAAAAAGGAATTTAGAAATCTGGGATCTCGAGAAATGTAACTATGTTCTCACATGCCAGTGTACTCAGAAAGGTACTGGTTTGGCAACATCCCAAATGACATATATCCCAAAAGACACAAGGGGAAATAAAATATATGCCAGCTCTCGAATGATTGGGAACAGCAGCCATCCAGATGAAATAACAACAGCATCAGCATAAGATACTAGCGATAAGAAAAGCAAGTGTTTGCATATGTTAGGTTGTGTTATGAGGCAGGCTGGTATGGTCCTTCCTTATACCTGCAGAACAAGCTCTGCTTGTCTCAGTGCAGGACTTCGGGGTTCAGTGCAAATGCTCTCTCTTTCTATCTCACTAATCTAGTCAGATCTTTGTGTTGAAATGGAGTGCCATGATTAGTACACTGTCTATAATGTGTCTCTCTGCAGGCTTGAATGGGGAGAGATTAGAATGGCACACAGTAACCCAAACTCTCCATAGCACATACCGTATACTGTCTACACACACATCCATGTCAACATCCTGTGGCATCTTCCTTCATCGGACTCTCAGTTTCCTGGGCAGGCATCAGTCAAAACAGCTGTCATTCTCTCTCCCTCTCTTTCTTTTCCTCTCTCCCTCTCTCTAGAACACATACTGATACGAGACAGTATGTGTTGTCTTTTATCAAACGACTTTCATCTCTGCATTACACAACATCCACTCTCACTGTCAGACATACACTTCAGATATTCCTGTTGTTTTCTTGGGAGGTATATACTAAGCTCGGGTGGTTCTTTTTGCTTTGTAAATAAAGCTCATGGCACTTTATGTATGTCTTTAAAATGGGAGATTAGGCTGATGAGAATGAACTTCACGTGTTTTGCAGTACTGCTCAAATTTTAAACACCGATTGATATTGCACGGCTAGCAAAGCCGCTTCGTTTAAGTAGAAAAGCTGATAGGCCTTCAGTTACAAATGTGTATGAGATCAGGCGACCATTTTGTGGATGCTACGAAAGGTCTCGTTATGCGTTTGATTCACACACACCAATAAATGTTTTTTCTTCTCTCCCCCAAAACCAGGCTATTATGTTTCAGTGGCAAGATGGCCACCAAGATGATTTCAATTTTCAGATGAGAATAAATCAAGATAAACTGCTCTCCCTTTTTTCCCGAAAAGTTTTAGAAACACAGCTCATGCATGTCTATATGTATTGCAGACAAAAGTGAGGTATGTGTGTCTCTATACGCGCACGGTTATGTTTTCATCATCATTACCATCAGCCCATTCCCCTCACAGCCTCTAGGCAGGGTCTACATACACAACCTCAGACCCAGACAGCATGGAGAGAGGCTTGGCCTTTTCACCCCACTTATTTTTCCTTGTAGTAGATATATCAAGTTAAGTTCTCACAGCAGTTTGTCATCTCTTTCCAAAGAGAGACTAGACTATACGGTCCGGGGAGTCTGTGTGGTGTTTGTTCTCCCCTGCGTCCCCTCCAGGTGAACGGCTCTCGTCCGTCACCCCATTCAGGTTAGACTTGGTGGGCTGTTTGTCAGATGCCTGGGACCCCTCTCCTGGTCGGGGTATCTGGGTCCCATTCACACAGGAGCCCCCCTCCGACTTCCCAAAGTTAAACAGTTTCCCCGGGTTGAATGACTTGCTTGGCGACTGAGACCACTCCTGGTTACCACTTGGGACGGTCGCAGACATCGTGGTATTCGTTGCCGTGGCTGCCGCTTCCTTCTTATTCTCGGGCGACTTGAGGAACTTGAAGCTAAGGAACCCGGGGAGCTTGGGTTCGTTTCCGGTGGGAGACTGAGGGGAGCGCACGCTGCTTGAGGAGCACTTGTTCTGTAAAGGGATGATCTGTTTGAGCTTCATCACGTTGTTGTTGGCCAGGAGGGAGCTGGGCCTCTTGGGCTTGTCCCCCCCTCCACCCCCCCCAGTGCGGGACTTCCCCCCATGGCTCTTGTCGTGGTGGTGGTCTCCCCCGGAGGAGTCCTTCCCCTCATCTCTCTCCCTTTCCCTGCGAGCCTGGTACTCCGCCTGCCTCTGCCTCTCCTCCTCCTCTCTCTTCCTCCTCTGTAGCTGTTGATAGTGTTGCTGTGCTTGCCGCTCGTGCCTCTGTAGGGAGAGAAACAACCGTTACAACAACTCATTCAATCACAGTCTGACAGAATTGTGCACACTCTGAACCGAGAAACTATCTATTCACTCTTAACCTCTACCAGGTACAGCCAGAAGAGGATGGTTTCTTTTCTGGGGAGTTTTCCTACCCAATGTGCCTCTGCTTGCTCTTTGAGGTCTAGGCCGGGTTACTGTATCACTTTGGATTACTGGGTCACTTTGTGACAACTGGTGATATAAAAAGGGCTTTCTAAATCAATTTGATTGATTATTGATTGATACAATGAACTCCTCACAACATCAATGTGATTCAGGCATGGACAATTTACCTTAAAGGCCTCCCTGCGTTGGTACTCCAGTTTTGCTATCTTCTCTCCTACCCAGCTGGGGACATCTGGGATCGCTACGTGAATGATGTACTTCAGCAGGATGGCAAAGTGCTGAGAGAGAGCGAGCAAGAGAGAACGTGATAACATTTAAAAGACCAGGCTGGTCAGGCTGTTTGAGTTAGCAGGCCAAGCCAGAGAGCTGTTCACCTGTGAGCTGTTTACTGGCTGCAGTGCTGTGTTGTGTTTATTTAGTATGTTGAGACTCTCCTATTCTGTCCACCCCCCCCCCCCCCCCCCCCCCTCCCTTTTACACCTCACCACCAGCAGTGTGACAGAGTGGTGGAGATGTCCAGAGATCATGTAACACTTGAGCTTTCTTACAGGTACGTACAGTCTCTGGCTGGGAGTAGGGTTCACATCACTCACCACACATCTGCCCTGTCAACAATCACAGAAGTAGCCAGGAATGATCCGCCTCATTTCACACTTTATAATTTTTACTGCTATGGGCACTTAGCTGAAAGCTGCCTCAGAGAAGAATACATTTCATTGAGGTAGCTGTGGTTAGCGTTAAAATAGTATTGCCTGTTTCTAAGCTTTCATAGGGGCTTAAGACACACCTGCTGCTGACTAGTGAGCAAGACTAGCTTCAACATGGTAGATACCATTCTAACGAAAATCCCTTCTCTGGGATGTAAAACAACTTTGACATCTTTACTTACGAAAGATTTAAAGAAAGGAGGAGGTTCATATGAAATTGCAAATGACATGCCCAGCAGTCTCCAAAATATTTGTCATATTTATTATTTTGACCTCATTTTAATCTCATCTGAAAGCCTGCTAGTATACTGCACACTGAGGACGGCTTGATGCCAAAACGCATTGGTGCAGCTGCAGGTCACAATAAACATTTGAAATATGTCTTGGAAGACACTACTATGACCACAGCTCACCGAGGTGACTTTTAAAGAGACAAGTCTATAAGGCCTGCTGGGCTGCTGTCAGTTTGAGAGGTTGAGCTGCTCTGAGATCAGTTGACCAGCCATATATCCTCCCCTCAACTATTAGAAGACGTCAATCAAATCTGACTCTGGATCAGTGCTGAGAGTTAGTCTACCACCTACAAAATCCCTATTTAAACCCTGCCAACACTGAAACAGAGTGAGACTCAAAACCCCATCAGCCAACTGAGCTAAAGCCTAGGCATTAGCTGATGTCAGGTGTGTGACTGTAGTAGAGTCTGTACTTCGAGGATGACAATGGAGATGATGGCCATCTCAGGGCTGAGCCAGGGGAAGAGTCGCTGCAGCTGACCACACTGACCAATCAGGTAACAGTTGACTATGATGGCGATTAGACCCATGGCTTCCATTGCTGTCTGCAGAGAGAGACACACACACACACACACAACAGACAGGCTTACTGTATTTACATGCAGTATAACACAAAACCTCATGCTTTCAAAGCTTACACAAGGTAAATTCATGATTAGGTTTATACTAAAGGACAGGGCTCTGTTTATGAAATATTAGTGCTGGGCTGCAAAAAAAGCCTGTGAACACTGTGGCCTTCCATAACCAGAGTCCCCCGTTCCCACTGCCGGTCTAAGAACTGTCCTTTAGTCCTACCTGTCACTGGCCCTTAGTCCAACCTGTCCTTGTCCTACTTGTTATTGTCCCTCAGTCCTACCGGTCGCTCAGTCCTACATTCCACTGTTCGTCCCTCAGTCCTACCTGCCACTGTCCCTCAGTCATATCTGTCACTGTCCCTTAGTCCTACTTGTCATTGTCCCTCAGTCCTACTTGTCATTGTCCCTCAGTCCTACTTGTCCTGTCCAGTAGTCCTACCTGCCACTGTTCCTCAGTCTTACCTGTCCATGTCCCTCAGTCCTACCTGCCACTGTCCTTCAGTTCTACCTGTCCCTCAGTTCTACTTGCCACTGTCCCTCAGTTCTACTTGCCACTGTCCCTCAGTCCTACCCGTCCTGTCCCTCAGTCCTACTTGTCCCTCAGTCCTACCTGCCAGTGTCCCTCAGTCCTACCTGCCAGTGTCCCTCAGTCCTACCTGCCACTGTCCCTCAGTCCTACCTGCCACTGTCCCTCAGTCCTACCTGCCACTGTCCCTCAGTCCTACCTGACACTGTCCCTCAGTCCTACCTGACACTGTCCCTCAGTCCTACTTGTCATTGTCCCTCAGTCCTACTTGCCCTGTCCCGTAGTCCTACCTGCCACTGTTCCTCAGTCCTACCTGTTCCTCAGTCTTACCTGTCCATGTCCCTCAGTCTTACCTGTCCCTCAGTCCTACCTGCCACTGTCCTTCAGTTCTACCTGTCCCTCAGTTCTACCTGTCCCTCAGTTCTACTTGCCACTGGCCCTCAGTCCTACCCGTCCTGTCCCTCAGTCCTACTTGTCCCTCAGTCCTACCTGCCAGTGTCCCTCAGTTCTACCTGCCAGTGTCCCTCAGTCCTACCTGCCAGTGTCCCTCAGTCCTACCTGCCAGTGTCCCTCAGTCCTACCTGCCAGTGTCCCTCAGTCCTACCTGTACTTCAGTCCTACCTGCCACTGTCCCTCAGTCCTACCTGCCACTGTCCCTCAGTCATACCTGTACTTCAGTCCTAACTGCCACTAAGTATCATTTCTACTTTTTTTTGTAAGTTCTTTCAATTTGACATATTAAGTACTGAGCTTGAACAGACTGTTCTACCTGCCACTGTCCGATGCTCTCCACCCTCTGACCAAAGGGCCTCTGCAGGCCGGTACAGAGCTTTAAGGCGTCGCTGCGGATCTCTATGATGTTGTTAATGAGAGCACACATGGCCGCCAAGGGGAAGGCTGAGGAGAAGAGAACCACATAGCCAAACTGGACAAACATCTCCTGGTAGTCCTGGAAGGTGTCCTGGAAGGGACAAAATACATAACAGACACTGTCAGCACTGTGACATGGATAGATGATTATCACAGTGTTTAATATCTTTATTGTTTCAGTAAGGGCCAGAACAGAAGTTGTGTAAATGTAGTTGTACATGTATGGGAAGTTAGCTAGTCATGGCTAACTTTGCCTCGCACAGTGACGTCAAAAGACCTAAAGTAATATCTTACTGATTCTGAGTGCAAGATACAGATACCATGTATTTACTTTTCTTGGTGGTAATACATACTGTATCTGCACTGTAGGGTTGTGCCACGAAAAGAGTGCCTTTTGCGTCCCTTTGATATTTTAATACGAAATTGTGCACCAATATATTGCATTTTAAAAGCTAGTTATATTAGGGGCCACCCAAGTAGCGCAGTGATTTAAGGCACTGCAGTGCATCGTAGTGCTATCGTATGGACATTTCAGTCGGCGCATTGCGCTGACAGAAACAAACATCTCTCTGGCAAGAAGAAGGGTGGGGGTGTATGCCTTATGATTAACTTTTTGTGGTGTAATCATAACATACAGGAACTCAAGTCCTTTTGTTCACCTGACCTATAATTCCTTACAATCAAATGCCGAACGCATTAACTACCAAGAGAAGTCTCTTTGATTATAGTCACAGCCGTGTATACCCCCCGCATTCTGGATCATTGCTACTCTAACTTCCGCGACGCATACAAAGCCCTCCGCCGCCCTCCTTTCGGCAAATCTGACCACGACTCAATTTTGTTGCTCCCTGCCTATAGACAGAAACTAAAACAGGAAATGCCCGTGCTCAGGTCTGTTCAATGCTGGTCCGACCAATCGGATTCCACGCTTCAAGATTGCTTCGATCACGTGGACTGGGATATGTTCCAGATATCCTCAGACAACAACACTGATGTAAACGCTGACTCGGTGAGCAAGTTTATTAGCAAGTGCATTGGTGATGTTGTACCCACGGTGACTATTAAAACCTTTCCTAACCAGAAACCGTGGATTGATGGCAGCATTCGCGCAAAACTGAAAGTGCGAACCACTGCTTTTAATCATGGCAAGGCGACCAGAAACATGACCGAATACAAACAGTGTAGCTATCAAACAAGCTAAGCATCAGTATAGAGAAAAAGTAGAGTCGCAATTCAACGGCTCAAACATGAGACGTATGTGGCAGGGTCTACAGTAAATCATGGATTACAAAAAGAAAACCAGCCCTGTCGCGGACACTGACGTCTTGCTCCCAGACAAATTAAAACAACTTCTTTGCTCACTTTGAGGACAAGACAGTGCCACTGACATGGCCCGCTACCAAAACCTGTGGGCTCTCCTTCACCGTGGCCAATGTGAGTAAAATATTTAAACGTGTTAACCCTCGCAACGCTGCCGGCCCAAACGGCATCCCTATCAGCGTCCTCAGAGCATGTGCAGACCAGCTGGCTGGTGTGTTTACGGACATATTCAATCAATCCCTATCCCAGTCTGCTGTGTCCACATGCTTCAAGATGGCCACCATTGTTCCTGTTCCCAAGAAAGCTAAGGTAACTGAGCTAAATGACTATCGCACTGTAGCACTCACTTGTGTCATCATGAAGTGCTTTGAAAGACTAGTCAAGGATCATATCACCTCCACCCTATCTGATACCCTAGACCCACTCCAATTTGCTTACCGGCCCAATAGGTCCACAGACGACGCAATCACAACCACACTGCACACTTTCCTAACCCATCTGGACAAGAGGAATACCTATGGAAGAATGCTGTTCATTGACTACAACTCAGCATTTAACACCATAGTACCCTCCAAACCCGTCATTAAGCTCAAGACCTTGGGTCTCAACCCCGCCCTGTGCAACTTGGTCCTGGACTTTCTGACAGGCCGCCCCCAGGTGGTGAGGGTAGGAAACAACATCTCCACCCAGCTGATCCTCAACACTGGGGCCCCACAAGGGTGCGTTCTCAGCCCTCTCCTGTACTCCCTGTTCACCCATGACTGAGTGGCCATGCACGCCTCCAACTCAATCATCAAGTTTGCAGACAACACTACAGTTGTAGGCTTGGTTACCAACAACGACGAGACGGCCTACAGGGAGGAGGTGAGGGCCCTTGGAGTGTGGTGTCAGGAAAATAACCTCACACTCAACGTCAACAAAACAAAGCAGATGATCGTGGACTTCAGGAAACAGCAGAGAGAGCATCCCCCCTATCCACATCGACGGGACAGTAATGGAGAGGGTAGAAAGTTAAGTTCCTCTTCATACACATCACGGACAAACTGAAATGGTCCACCCACACAGACAGTGTGGTGAAGAAGGCGCAACAGCGCCTCTTCAACCTCAGGAGGCTGAAGAAATTCGGCTTGTCACCAAAAACACTCAAACTTTTACAGATGCACAATCGAGAGCATCCTGTCGGGCTGTATCACAGCCTGGTACGGCAACTGCTCCGCCCACAACTGCAAGGCTCTACAGAGGGTGGTGCGGTCTGCACAACGCATCACCGGGGGCAAACTACCTGCCCTCCAGGACACCATTACCCGATGTCACAGGAAGGCCAAAAAGATCAAAGACAACAACCACCCGAGCCACTGCCTGTTCACCTCGCTATCATCCAGAAGGCGAGGTCAGTACAGGTGCATCAAAGCTGGGACCGAGAGACTGAAAAACAGCTTCTATCTCAAGGCCATCAGACTGTTAAACAGCCATCACTAACATTGATTGAGTGGCTGCTGCCAACATACAGTCTCAAATCTCTAGCCACTTTAATAATTCATAATTGGATGTAATAAATGTATCACTAGTCACTTTAAACAATGCCACTTTATATAATGTTTACATACCCTACATTACTCATCTCATATGTATATACTGTACTCTATACCATCTACTGCATCTTGCCTATGCCACACGGCCATCGCTCATCCATATATTTATATGTACATATTCTTATTCATCCCTTTACACTTGTGTGTGTATAAGGTAGTTGTTGTGAAATTGTTAGATTACTTGTTAGATATTACTGCACTGTCGGAACTAGAGGCGAAAGCATTTCGCTACACTCGCATTAACATCTGCTAACCACATGTATGTGACCAATAAAATTTGATTTGATGAAGGCATGACCTGAGTAAGCATGGGGTAAATCAAGGTCCATGGTAACAGGAATCCATGCTCAGCAAGCACTTGATCAGCTACACATGGCCAGCTACGTTACTCAGTATGGCAACGCAAATAGAACTACAGCACTGATGGGGTTTGCTTCTCTAGTTGGTTTAAGTCCCATGGATATATGATGATGGAATAGTCTATTTAGAGAGTTGGCATTGTTGACATATTTCACATAGTGAGTGAGCATGTTCATTAGTTAGTTTGTGTGTGTGTGCATGCGTACATACAGTTGAAGTCAGAAGTTTACATACACTTAGGTTGGAGTCATTAAAACTCATTTTTCAACCACTCCACACATTTCTTGTTTAACAAACTATAGTTTTGGAAAGTCGGTTAAGACATCTACTTTGTGCATGACAAGTCATTTTTCCAACAACTGTTTACAGACAGATTCATTCACTGTATCACAACTCCAGTGGGTCAGAAGTTAAATACACTAAGTTGACTGTGCCTTTAAACAGCTTGGAAAATTCCAGAAAATGATGTCATGGCTTTAGAAGCTTCCGATAGGCTAATTGACATCATTTGAGGTGTATCTGTGGATGTATTCCAAGGCCTACCTTCAATCTCAGTGCCTCTTTGCTTGACATTATGGGAAAATCAAAAGAAATAAGCCAGGACCTCAGAAAAAAAAATTGTTGACCTCCACAAGTCTGGTTCATCCTTGGGAGAAATTTCCACAAGCCTGAAGGTACCATGTTCATCTGTACAAACAATAGTACGCAAGTATAAACACCATGGGACCATGCAGCCGTCATACCGCTCAGGAAGGAGATGCGTTCTGTCTCCTAGAGATGAACGTACTTTGGTGCAAAAAGTGCAAATCAATCCCAGAACAACAGCAAAGGACCTTGTGAAGATGCTGGAGGAAACAGTTACAAAAGTATCTATATCCACAGTAGCCTATATCGACATAACCTGAAAGGCCGCTCAGCAAGGAAGAAGCCACTGCTCCAAAACCGCCATTAAAAAATCCAGACTACGGTTTGCAACTGCACATGGGGACAAAGATCGTACTTTTTGGAGAAATTTCCTCTGCTCTGATGAGAACTGTTTGGCCATAATGACCATTGTTGTGTTTGGAGGAAAAAGGGGGAGGCTTGCAAGCCGAAGAACATCATCCCAAAAGTGAAGCACGGGGGTTGCAGCATCATGTTGTGGGGGTGCTTTGCTGCAGGAGAGACTGGTGCACTTCACAAAATAGATGGCATCATGAGGGAGGAAAATTATGTGGATATATTGAAGCAACATCTCAAGACATCAGTCAGGAAGTTGAAGCTTGGTCGCAAATGGGTCTTCCAAATGGACAATGGTCCCAAGCATACTTCCAAAGTTGTGGCAAAATGGCTTAAGGACAACAAAGTCAAGGTATTGGAGTGGCCATCACAAAGCCCTGACCTCAATCCCATAGACAATGTGTGGGCAGAACTGAGGAGGCCTACAAACCTGACTCAGTTACACCAGCTCTGTCAGAAGGAATGGGCCAAAATTCACCAGCAGGGAATTTTTTACTAGGATTAAATGTCAGGAATTGTGAAAAACGGAGTTTAAATGTATTTGGCTAAAGTGTATGTAAACTTCCAACTTCAACTATATCTATGTAAGTGTTTGTGTTGTCCTACCTCATAGGTCTGCATGCAGCTCTCAATCTCAGCCTGTGCCAGAATCGTACTCTCCTGCTCCTCTGGCGGGTCGATCCACGACTCCCTCTTGGTATCAGAGTCTAGTCTCTCCAAACTCCTCTGCCGTCTGTGATGACGCACCCTCACCGTGCTCTCCTGCCCAGAAGGCAGTGGGGCAGCCGCCACACTTTCATTGGCCGAACCATCCGTTTCCTTCATCTCATTGTCATCGGCATCATCATACGTCTCGAACACCGAGGCCGGGTCCATCCCCTTCTCCACCATGGTGGGGCTGCCATCCTCCAGGAAACTATCCTCTATTGTGGGGACGCAGCCCCCTCCAGATGACTTCCTGTCCACCTTCTCTATGAAGCTAACCTTCCTCAGCTTCAGGCCACAGTCTATCAACTCCTCGTTCTCTCCCTCACTGAACCTCCCGCTGTCTCCCTCCTCCCTCTCCCTTTCCTCCTCGTCAGGCACCCCACATCCACCGTTCAGACATTTCTTCTCCCTATAGAACAGCAGAAAGGTTAGGCTTCCACTTACTTTAGTCTAATCAACACTATTGTATCTAATAATGTGAATAGGTCACACATCCTCAAACAAATCAAAATATAGACTTGTCTATACTCAAAGAAACATGCCCTAAAAAAAAGCTCTAATTTAACTTATTCATGAATGAATATAAGCCGTTGTGTCAGCATTACCTGGGGTCAGGCTGTCCCACCCCGGATCTGGTTCCCCTCAGGCCGTGGCCCGGTACGGCCTGGTCAGTGGGTGAAGCATGGGCCTTTCCTGCGGCCAGCCGGCAGTACTTGAGCAGGGTTGAGAGGAGCAGGTCCCAGACGCCGCGCAGGGTGAGCTCGCCCAGCTTGTGGCGCTCGTACAGGTAAGGCTGCAGCACCTCTTTCACGTTCTGGACAAACTGCCGGGTGATCAGAAGGGTGGCCAGCATCTGACAGGATCAAGGGTTAAATAAAGTAGAGGATCAAGGCTTAAAGGTCAGAGTTGTCATGATCGGTCACTGGGTTTAAATACCATCGGTGGAGCTTTCCATAAGTAGGCACCACACTAAACAAATAAAATGGTAAAAAATATAATTTCTTTGCAGAAATACACTGAGTATACAAAACATTAAGAACACCAGTCCATGACATAGACTGACCAGGTGAATCCAGGTGAAAGCTATGATGTCACTTGTAAATCCACTTCAATCAGTGTAGATGAAGGGGAGGAAACGATTTATACATGGATTGTGTTTGTGTGCCATTCAGAGGGGGATTGGGCAAAATATTTAAGTGACTTTCAATGGGATATTATAGTAGATGCGAAGCGCACCGGTTAGTGTCAAGAACTGCAACGCTGCTGGGTTTTTCATGCTCAACAGTTTCCTGTGTATATCAAGAATGGTCCACCACCCAAAGGACATCCAACCAACTTGAAACAACTGTGGGAAGCATTGGAGTTAACAAGGGCCAGCATCCCTGTGGAACGCTTTCAACACCTTGTAGAGTCCATGCCCTGACGAATTGAGGCTGTCCTGAGGGCAAAACTCAATATTAGCAAGGTGTTCCTAATGTTTGGTATACCCAATGTATAATATTCACTCGGTACTATATATATGATGGACTGAAAACAATCCTCTATATAAACCGCAAGCAGTTCACGCCCATTCAAATACAGTAGATACACACACTACTCTGTATGCAGCCTAGTCAAATGTGCTACATCAAAACCATGACATGTAAAACTACTACTGCAGGAATAACTACAGGGCATTGTGCTCAGGCCCAGAGGTAAGACCCAGGACACAGACACAGTGTCCTTTCACTGCAAACCATGACCAAGTCAAAGCACAAACCACAGATAGCACATTTACAGACAGCCTATAGTCAGTCCATCAGTTTACACAAAGGCTCACTCAGTGCTTATACATGTTCCTTAACACGAACAGAAAGTGCAGTATGAAAACATATCCCAGACATTTTTGGCTTTCAGAAATAAAACACTGAGAATATACAGTAAACACCCAAAGACAGTAATAACAGAGTGGCTGAACGAAACCTAACCTAAACATATAAAAGCTTTCTATGCAATGCCAACGATGCATAAAGATGCTACAGACTACAAGCACAACAAACGAACAGACTACAACTCTAAACAAATAAGCACGGGTGAAAGTAAGGTGGTTCGGTACGGCGTCCTGGCAAAACATGAGCCTATCACAGTAGTGGACACATAAAATCTGGCCTAATGTCAATCGGCAAATGGCATGACACTTTTTGGTGTTTTGTGTAACAGATGTCTCTTTCCATTCACCAGTGTTTGGAGGCTGGAAATATGTTGCGAGTGGATGAACATGCGTGGGTAGCCTAGTAAAGGAGCCCGTTGAAGTGAGTGATTGACAATCATATGAAAAAGCATGATGGGTTGTGTTTATGCCACAATAAAAAGGTAATAATTTTAAAAGTTAAAGACAAATCTTCACTACTAGGCCCACAGAGATCATATTGAATAAATAGGGATTCTATATGTAATTCTATGATTAGGCCCATAGAAAATATGGGGTGCTGGGCAGGTAATGTCAAGATGACTCTAGAGACAGCAGGAGCGGTAGAGATACTCTGAATGATCGGCTATGAAAAGCCAACTGACATTTACTCCTGAGGTGCTGACCTGTTGCACCCTCTACAACCACTGTGATTATTATTATTTGACCATGCTGGTCATTTATGAACATTTGAACATCTTGGCCATGTTTTGTTATAATCTCCACCCGGCACAGCCAGAAGAGGACTGGCCACCCCTCATAGCCTGGTTCCTCTCTAGGTTTCTTCCTAGGTTTTGGCCTTTCTAGGGAGTTTTTCCAAGCCAGCGTGCTTCTACACCTGCATTGCTTGCTGTTTGGGGTTTTAGGCTGGGTTTCTGTACAGCACTTTGAGATATCAGCTGATGTACGAAGGGCTATATAAATAAATTTGATTTGAAATACATTTGAAATTTGATTTGATGACTAACCCCTGACCCCACGGTGGGGGGCGAAGTCATACTTTGGACCTAAAAGAGGCCCTGATGACCCAGATGGTGAAGACCAGCAGCTGGATCTTGAGAAAGAGATATGGCAGCACATTGTCCTTCAGCTGCCCGAGAAGACTCTGGCCCAGTGAGAACACCAGTAACATCTAGGACCACACCACAAGACCAGCACCAAAGACCCACACAACATAGAGACAGATGGAGAAATAGGCAGAATGGAGAGAGAGCAACATGTGAAGAAGGTAGTGGGATTAAGGAAGGAAGACCAGGGAGGTGAAAATGGTTTGGGTAACTTTTGGAAGGAGAGGAAACATGGTGGGATTTCAGTCGCTTTTACCTCTTTCAGACGCTCCATGTCTCTGAGGTAGAATCCAATGTAGAAAAGACTGAGGTAAGAATTTACAAACTGAAACTGCAGATAAAGAAACAAAACATGTGAGTTGAAAAACTTGAGAGAAAGTATAAGTGTGGATTCTGTATTTCAATCATTTGTCATGTGAAAAGTGAGTCCAATTTCCATGTAATAAGGAAGAAGATGACACCACTCACAAGAACCATTTTGATGATGAGATTTTTCTCATAGGCACTCTGGAGTCTGTAGTTTTCTGTGGGGGAAGAAATATAATGTCAGCATTCACAGAAATAATCATCATCACCTGAATAAAAACAAATATATATATATATAAAAGAAACGTCCTCTCACTGTCAACTGCGTTTATTTTCAGCAAACTTAACATGTGTAAATATTTGTATGAACATAAAATTCAACAACTGAGACATAAACTGAACAAGTTCCACAGACATGTGACTAACAGAAATGGAATAATGTGTCCATGAACAAAGGGGGGGGGGGGGGGGGGGGCAAAATTAAAAGTAACAGTCAGTGTCTGGTGTGGCCACCAGCTGCATTAAGTACTGCAGTGCATCTCCTCCTCATGGCCTGCACCAGGTTTGCCAGTTCTTGCTGTGAGATGTTACCCCACTCTTCCACCAAGGCACCTGCAAGTTCCTGGATATTTCTGGGGGATGGCCCTGGCCCTCACCCTCCGATCTAACAGGTCCCAGACGTGCTCAATGGGATTGAGATCCGGGCTCTTCACTGGACATGGCAGAACACTGATATTCCTGTCTTGCAGGAAATCACACACAGAACGAGCAGTATGGCTGGTGGCATTGTCATGCTGGAGGGTCATGTCAGGATGAGCTTGCAGGAAGGGTACCACATGAGGGAGGAGGATGTCTTCCCTGTAACGCACAGCGTTGAGATTGCCTGCAATGACAACAAGCTCAGTCCAATGATGCTGTGACACACCGCCCCAGACCATGACGGACCCTCCACCTCCGAATCGATCCTGCTCCAGAGTACAGACCTCGGTGTAACGATCATTCCTTCGACGATAAACGCAAATCTGACCATTACCCCTGGTGAGACAATACCGAGACTCGTCAGTGAAGAGCACTTTTTGCCAGTCCTGTCTGGTCCAGCGACAGTTTGTGCCCATAGGCGACGTTGTTGCCGGTGATGTCTGGTGAGTACCTGCCTTACAACAGGCCTACAAGCCCTCAGTCCAGCCTCTCTCAGCTTATTGCGGACAGTCTGAGCACTGATGGAGGGATTGCGTATTCCTGGTGTAACTCGGGCAGTTGTTGTTGCCATCCTGTACCTGTCCCGCAGGTGTGATGTTCGGATGTACCAATCCTGTGCAGGTGTTGTTACACGCGGTCTGCCACTGCGAGGACGATCAGCTGTCCGTCCTGTCTCCCTGTAGCGCTGTCTTAGGCGTCTCACAGTACGGACATGGCACATCTGCAGTCCTCATGCCTCCTTGCAGCATGCCTAAGGCACTTTCACGCAGATGAGCAGGGACCCTGGGCATCTTTCTTTTGGTGTTTTTCAGAGTCAGTAGAAAGGCCCCTAGTGTCCGAAGTTTTCATAACTGTGACCTTAATTGCCTACCGTCTGTAAGTTGTTAGTGTCTTACCGACCATTCCACAGGTGCATGTTCATTAATTATTTATGTTTCATTGAACAACCATGGGAAACAGTGTTTAAACCCTTAACAATGAAGATCTGTGAAGTTATTTCAATTTTTACGAATTATCTTTGAAAGACAGGGTCCTGAAAAAGGGACGTTTATAAACGCACTACCGGTCAAAAGTTTTAGAACACCTACTCATTCAAGGGTTTTTCTTTATTTTTACAATTTTCTACATTGTAGAATAATAGTGAAGACATCAAAACTATGAAATAACACATGGAATCATGTAGTAACCAAAAAAGTGTCAAAATCTAAATATATTTAATATTTCAGATTATTCAAAGTAGCCACCCTTTGCCTTGATGACAGCTTTGCACACTCTTGGCATTCTCTCAACCAGCTTCACCTGGAATGCTTTGCCAACAGTCTTGAAGTAATTCCCACATATGCTGAGCACTTGTTGGCTGCCTTTCCTTCATTCTGCGGTCCAACTCATCCCAAACCATCTCAATTTGGTTGAGGTCGGGGGATTGTGGAGGCCAGGTCATCTGATGAAGGACTCCATCACTCTCCTTCTTGGTAAAATAGCCCTTACACAGCCAAATGTGTTATTTCATAGTTTTAATGTCTTCACTAGAAAATAGTAAAAATAAAGAAAAACCCTTGAATGAGTAGGTGTTCTAAAACTTTTGACCAGTAGGGTGTGTGTAATATAATATAATATATATATATATATATATATATATATATATATATGTTGTTCTGCCTTAGTACTCAGGAATCAACTGTCAAGCTTGACAGATGAGTGCTCTGCGTGTGTGTGTGTGTGTGTGTGTGTGTGTGTGTGTGTGTGTGTGTGTGTGTGTGTGTGTGTGTGTGTGTGTGTGTGTGTGTGTGTGCGCGCATACATGTGTGTGAGTGCATACGTGCGTTCATGTGTGTGTTTGCCTGCGTGTTCTCACCCATGTTGTTGAGCCAGCAGGCTATCTTCCGGTACACCTCGTCACAGGCGGTCACAGTGATGGCCAGCATGATCTTAGGGATGAACCTGGCCAAGCGAGGTACCTCCTTGATCCCCATCACAAACTCCTGTGAGACAACAACAGCTGCCTAATATTGTTGCAATATGAGCCATGTTACGATTCCCACCAAGTGGGATAACTCTATTGGCACTATGCATAGGGTGTTGACATTTCATGGCAGCGACCCGTTACAATCAATTCCACAGGTATATTTCCCTTCAAATCCTTTCTGCGGTTGAAGGAAATGTTATTTTGTAGGGTTGTTAAATTCAATTCAACTTTCTCAAAATTCCCAGGTTTTCCAGAAATCAGAGTTGGAAGCTTTCCTGGAATGATGAAGGAATAAGCACAAAATCCGCAATCCTCCAACCAGGATTCTTGGAAAACCTGTGAATTTTGGGAAAGCTCCCTAGACACTAGGAAGGCAGTTATGTAGGTAGAGCAGCAGCAGCCAGAAGGAGCAGTACTGACATACCTGCAGCTCGAAGCAGATGAGCATGGCCAGGAAGACAAAGCAGAGACAAAGGAGACAGATGGGCAGGCTGACCAGCCACCTGAACATCCTCCTCCTCCACGGAGGGTAGTATAACTCCTCACAGCCTGTTATGGGACTGCACCGCTTCACGCCCTGCAGGGGGGAGGGGGCGAGAGAGGAGATGGAGGGGATGGGGCAAGAGGGAAAGGGTGAGAAAGAAGGTAAAGGGTGGGAGGAGAAAAGTGGAGGGAAATGGAGAGGGAAGAGAAAAGCAAGAAAGGGTAGAGCTGCCGCTTTCAAGGAGCGGGACTCTTTTTTTATTTAACCTTTATTTAACTAGGCAAGTCAGTTAAGAACAAATTCTCATTTACAATGACAGCCTACCCCTGACGTGCTGCTGTGCGCCGCCCTATGGGACTCCCAATCACGGCCGGATGTGATGCAGCCTGGATTTGAACTTGACTGCTGCGCCACTCGGAAGCCCCTAAAGCTTATAACCCGGAAGCTTATAAGAAATCCCGCTATGCCATACGACGAACCATCAAACAGGAAAAGCGTCAATACAGGACTAAGATCGAATCGTACTACACCAGCTCCAACGCTCGTCGGATGTGGCAAGGCTTGCAAACTATTACAGACTACAAAGGGAAGCACAGCAGAGAGCTGCCCAGTGACACGAGCCTACCAGGCAAGCTAAATTACTTCTATGCTCGCTTCGAGTCAAGTAGCACTGAAACATGCATGAGAGCATCAGCTGTTCCGGACGACTGTGAGATCAGGCTCTTTGCAGCCGATGTGAGTAAGACCTTTAAAAAGGCCAACATTTACAAGGATAACCAGGACGTGTACTCCAAGCATGCGCTGACCAACTGGCAAGTGTCTTCACTGACATTTTCAACCTCTCCCTGTCTGAGTATGTAATACCAACATGTTTCAAACAGACCACCATAGTCCCTGTGCCCAAGAACACTAAGGTAACATGCCTAAATGACTACCAACACATAGCACTCATGTCTGTAGCCATGAAGTGCTTTAAAAGGCTGGGGTAGTGCATACGGTCCAGTACATCACTGGGGCCAAGCTTCCTGCCATCCAGGACCTCTATACCAGGTGGTGTCACAGGAATGCCCTACAAATTGTTAAAGACTCCAGCCACCCTAGTCATAGACTGTTCTCTCTGCTACCGCACGGCAAGCGATACCGGAGCGCCAAGTCTAGGTCAAAGAGGCTTCTCAACAGCTTCTACCCCCAAGCCATAAGACTCCTGAACAACTAATCAAAGGCCTACCCAGACCCCTCTTTTACGCTGCTACTCCTCTCTGTTATTGACTATGCATAGTCACTTTAACAACACCATTATCCCAGAAACCCTAGACCCACTCCAATTTGCATACTGCCCTAACAGATCCACAGATGATGCAATCTCTATCGCACTCCACACTGCCCTTTCCCACCTGGACAAGAGGAACACCTATGTGAGAATGCTACTCATTGACTACAGCTCAGCGTTCAACACCATAGTGCCCTCAAAGCTCATCACTATGCTAAGGACCCTGGGACTAAACACCTCCCTCTGCAACTGGATCCTGGACTTCCTTACAGGCCGCCACCAGGTTGTAAGGGTAGGTAACAACACATCCGCCACACGGAGGCCCCACAGGTGTGCATGCTCAGTCCCCTCCTGTACTCCCTGTTCACTCATGACTGCACGGCCAGGCACGACTCCAACACCATCATTAAGTTTGCCAATGACACAACAGTTGTAGGCCTGATCACTGACAACGACGAGACAGCCTATAGGGAGGGAGTCAGAGACCTCGCCGTGTGGTGCCAGGACAACAAACCCTCCCTCAACGTGACCAAGACAAAGAAGATGATTGTTGACTACAGGAAAAGGAGGACCAAGCACGCCCCCATTCTTATTGACGGGGCTGTAGTGGAGCAGGTTGAGAGTTTCAAGTTCCTTGGTGTCCACATCACCAGCAAACTAACATGGTCCAAGCACACCAAGACAGTTGTGAAGAGGGCACGACAAAACCTATTCCCCTTCAGGAGACTGAAAAGAATTGGCATGGGTCCTCAGATCCTCAAAAGGTTCTACAGCTGCACCATCGAGAGCATCCTGACTGGTTGCATCACTGCCTGGTATGGCAACTGCTCGGCCTCCGACCGCAAGGCACTACAAAGGGTAGTGCATACGGCCCAGTACATCACTGGGGCCAAGCTTCCTGCCATCCAGGACCTCTATACCAGGTGGTGTCACAGGAAGGCCCTAAAAATTGTTAAAGATCCCAGCCACCCTAGTCATAGACTGTTCTCTCTGCTACCGCATGGCAAGCGATACCGGAGCGCCAAGTCTAGACAGCTCAATAGCTTCTACCCCCAAGCCATAAGACTCCTGAACAACTAATCAAAGGCCTACCCAGACCCCTCTTTTACGCTGCTACTCCTCTCTGTTATTGACTATGCATAGTCACTTTAACTCTACCTACATGTACATATTACCTCGACTAACCGGTGCCCCCACACATTGACTCTGTACCGGTACCCCCTGTATATAGCCTTGCTATTGTTATTTGACTGCTGCCATTGAATTATTTGTTACTTTTATTTTCTATTTCTTACTTAACACTTATTTTTCTTAAAACTTCTTAAAGCATTGTTGGTTAAGGGCTTATAAGTAAGCATTTCACTGTATTCGGCGCATGTGACAAATAAAATGTTATTTGATTTGAAATGTTCTCATGTCCTCCTCACCATAAACTGTGTCCGTGGTTCCTCTAGGGACTCGTTAGGGGTATCCAGCGTACCCCACTTATAGGCTAGCTCCGCACCCCTCCTCTTCCACCTCTCCAGGAACAGCGTGGCCCACACCACGTTGAAGAGAGCAAACACTACACAGCAGATATCACGACTTGTCTGAGAGAACACACAGAGAATACACAGGTCAATCTTTAAATAGGAAACGTGTAACCTCTATAACACCTGTGTAAAAACTAAAGGAGTACTGGAGGAAAAGGAAAACGTCTTAGGAAGAAATGGGATCATCATATCTGAGGTTACTTCGAAACACTTTCTACATTTTCAAGTGTCAACAGTTCGATATCTCACTCTGTGATTCAGTTGAAAAGGCTTAACATTGTTAGAGAACGGCATAAGTATGTTAGAGAGCAGATGAGTGTATCACAATTAACATCTGTGTGTCTATGTCCTAAACGTGTTCCAGACAGTGCACTTGAAAAGTAAGTGGTAAGTAAGCCTTGGACAAGTAAGGTTTGTCCGAGCCAGAACTGCCCATAGGGGCAGAATCTTATAGTGCCTTCAGAAATTATTCATACCCCTAGACTACCATATTTTGTTGTGTTACAGCCTGAATTCAAAATGGATTATACACGCAATACCCCATAATGACAAAGTGAAATCCAGGGGTTGGAACCGGTTCAGGAAACAGAACAGAAAACCGTAAAAGAACAACATTTTTCCAGTAACAGAAACGTAACCTGAAACGAAAGTGATCCATACTGTTCCCGGAACAGAACCGTTAATTTTAAAGCATGGGAACCGGTTAACAACATTGTTTTACGTTTCAGACATTTTTTCTAGTCCCACAACAAAATACAACGAAGCACCTATGCAAAGCCCTCCCTCTGTCACTCAGAAACTTATACCAGTGTGTCACGTCTTGATCTGTTTCACCTATCCTTGTGATTGTCTCCACCCCCTCCAGGTGTCGCTGATTTTCCCCAGTGTATTTATCCCCGTGTTTCCTGTCTCTCTGTGCCAGTTTGTCTTGTATGTTTCCAAGTCAACCAGCAGTTTTCCCATTCTCCTTTTTCAAGTCCAAGGGTTTTGACCCTTGCCTGTTTCTGGACTTTGTAACTGCCTGCCTGACCATTCTGCCTGCCTTGACCACGAGCCTATCTGCCACTCTGTACCTCCTGGACTCTGATCTGGTTTTGACCTTTTGCCTGTCCACGACCATTCTCTTGCCTACTCCTTTGGATTAATAAACATGTTAAGACTCCAACCATCTGCCTCCTGTGTCTGCATCTGGGTCTTGCCTTGTACCTTGATAAGTATCTGCCTGCAAGCTGAAAATCTTTGCCTGTGCGTGTTTAGGCTACCTGCTCCTCCCCCTTCCGAAGCATAGGCTACTATACTTATACAAGCTTGATTCAGAAGATAGGGAGAGATATTTGTAATTAAGTAGAGAAAAATGGATTCACTTTTTCAATATTAGTTAAGGATACAATAGGTCTATTTATCACATTGGATTTATTAACTAAAAAAAGGTAAGACGTGTTTTTAATTCTTGTGCTGGTCTGCACACACAAGCTTGTTAGTTAGCTAGCTCAAGCTTGTAAGCTAGCTAGCTCAAAGGACATTCAAGGTTCCTCCATAGAAGCCGCTCCTTCTAGGTATAATTCATATAATGCATGTCATAACAAGATGCCCAGCGATTCAAACCTCCTCCTCAATCCTCATTCACTCTCTCCCCACCCACAAAATTTAAGTCGCATATTGCAGCATAGGCTACACTTGTCTGTCCATCATGTATGTAAACAACTAGCTTGCCTGCTCTATCCGCACGGATTGAAGTAATTTAATGAGCTAAATGTAAAAACCTGTTGATTTCACAGGTTAAAAAAGGAACAGAATGGAACAATATAAACGGGTACTTTTTTGGGGTCGAACCGGTTCAGGACTTTATTTTGCCTGTCGGAACAGTGGAACGAACCCCCCAAAAATGGTGGTTCTGTTCAGATCAAAACAATTGAAAAATAATTTTTGTTCCAACCCCTGCTAAAAACGTTAGATTTTTTGTGTGCACATTTATTGAAAAATAAATACAGCAATATCTAATTTACATACGGTATGTATTCACACCTCAATACTTTGTAGAAACACCTTTGGCAGTGATTACAGCTGTGAGTCTTTCTGGGTGAGTCTTGAAGAGTTTTCCCACACCTGGATTGTGCAACATTTGCCAATTATTATTTTCAAAATTATTCAAGCTCTGTCAAATTGTTTGTTGATCATTGCTAGACCACCATTTTCAGGTTTTGTCATAGATTTTCAAGTAGATTTAAGTCAAAACTGTAACTTGGCCAATCCAGAACATTTATTGTTTTGTTGGTAAGCAACTTCAGTGTCGATTTGGCCTTTTTTTAGGTTATTTTCCTGCTGAAATGTGAATTAATATCCCAGTGTCTGGTGGAAAGCAGAATGAACCAGGTTTTTCTCTAGGATTTTGCCTTAGCTTCATTCCATTTATTTTTTATCCTAAAAACTCCCCAGTCCTTAACGATTACAACAATATCCATAACATGATACAACCACCACTATGCTTGAAAATATGGAGAGTGGTATTCAGTAATGTGTTGTATTGGATTTGCCCCAAACGTAACACTTTGTATTAAGGCCAAAAATGTAATTGCTTTACGATTTTTTTGCATTATTACGTTAGTGCCTTGTTGAAAACAGGATGCATGTTTTGGAATATTTTTTATTCTGTACAGGCTTCCTTCTTTTATTTCTGTCAATTAGTTTGGTATTGTAGAGTAACTACCATGTTGTTGATTCATCCTCAGTTTTCTCCTATCACAGCCATTAAACTCTGTAACTATTTTAAAGTCACCATTGGCCTCGTGGTGAACGCCACTGGCCTCCTCTCCGGCAACTGAGTTAGGAAGGATGCCTGTATCCTTGTTGTAACTCTGTATTGATACACCTTCCTAATTGTAATTAATAACTTTACCATGCTGAAAGGGATATTCAATGTCTGCTGTTTTTTTTTTACCCATCTATTAATAAGTCCCCTTCTTTGCAAGGCATTGGAAAATCGTATCGTGTGAATCCATTTTAAATCAGGCTGTAACACAAGAAAATGTGGAAAAAGTCAAGGGGTGTGGATACTTTCTGAAGGCAATGGATCTCCTGTTTCTGTAGTGAGGCAGCTTGATATACAAGTACACGCCGTGGACAGGATGCTAGAAAAGGCCCAGTGTGAAAGTCACCTGATCAGACTCCGTCAGAATCCAGAGCACAAAGCCTATGATAGCAGGATACAGCATAGATGTGGTGTAGAATCCCAGCCAGGCAAAGTACATGGCTATCTTCACCCCAAAGTAATCATGAATATCATCTAGTTACACCACAGAGGGAACGAGGGAGAGAGACAGTTAGCAATGAAACATTTATAATTCAAATCAAAATACAATTATGTGAGTGAAGAAACTTTTTCTGGTGAGTTTTGGCCTCGGTTGACCTTTAAGGTCAGGTTTAAGGTCACATGAACCACATATACAGTTGAAGTCTGAAGTTCATACACCTTAGCCAAATACATTTAAACTCAGTTTTTCACAATTCCTGACATTTAATCATAGTAAAAATTCCCTGTCTTAGGTCAGTTAGGATCACCACTTTATTTTAAGAATGTGAAATGTCAGAATAATAGTTCAGAGAATGATTTATATATCAGCTTTTATTTCTTTCATCACATTCCCAGTGGATCAGAAGTTTACATACACTCAATTAGTATTTGGTAGCACTGCCTTTAAATTGTTTAACTTGGGTCAAACGTTTCGGGTAGCCTTCCACAAGCTTCCCACAATAAGTTGGGTGAATTTTGGCCCATTCATGACAGAGCTGGTGTAACTGAGTAAGGATTGTAGGCCTCCTTGCTCGCACATGCTTTTTCAATTCTGCCCACACATTTTCTATAGGATAGAGGTCAGGGCTTTGTGATGGCCACTCCAATACCTTGACTTTGTTGTCCTTAAGCCATTTTGCCACAACTTTGGAAGTATGCTTGGGGTCATTGTCCATTTGGAAGACCCATTTGCAACCAAGCTTTAACTTCCTAACTGATGTCTTGAGATGCTGCTTCAATATATCCACATAATTTCCCTTCCCCATGACGCGGTCTATTTTGTGAAGTGCACCAGTCCCTCCTGCAGCAAAGCACCCCACAACATGATGCTGCCACCCCCGTGCTTCACGGTTGGGATGGTGTTCTTCACAGCTCCCCCTTTTTCCTCCAAACATAACGATGGTCATCATGGCCAAATCGTTCTGTTTTTGTTTCATCAGACCATAGGACGTTTCTCCAAAAAGTACGATCTTTGTCCACATGTGCAGTTGCAAACCATAGTCTGAATTTTTTATGGTGGTTTTGGAGCAGGGGCTTCTTCCTTGTTCCAGGTTATGTCGATATATGACTCGTTTTACTGTGGATATAGATACTTTTGTACCCATTTCCTCCAGCATCTTCACAAGGTCCTTTGCTGTTGTTCTGGGATTGATTTACACTTTCGCACCAAAGTACGTTCATCTCTAGGAGCCAGAACGAGTCTCCTTCCTGAGCGGTATGACGGCTGTGTGGTCCCATGGTGTTTATACTTGCGTACTATTGTTTGTACAGATGAACGTGGTACCTTCAGGCGTTTGGAAAATGCTCCCAAGGATGAACCAGACTTGTGGAGGTCTACAATTTATTTTCTGAGGTCTTGGCTGATTTCTTTTGATTTTCCCAAGATGTCAAGCAAAGAGGCACTGAGATTGAAGGTAGGCCTTGAAATACATCCACAGGTACACCTCCAATTGACTCAAATTATGTCAATTAGCCTATCAGAAGCTTCTAAAGCCATGACATCTTTTTCTGGAATTTTCCAAGCTGTTTAAAGGCACAGTCAACTTAGTGTATGTAAACTTCTGACCCACTGGAATTGTGATACAGTGAATTATAAGTGAAATAATCTGTCTGTAAACAATTGTTGGAAAAATTACTTGTGTCATGCACAAAGTACGTGTCCTAACCGACTTGCCGAAATTATAGTTTGTTAACAAAAAAATGTGTGGAGTGGTTGAAAAACGAGTTCAACTGTACATCATGAAAGATTCACCCAGCACAGCCTGACTGCACTCACAATTCACTTACAGCAAACACTAGTCTATCAAGACGGAGGAAAAGAACACAACCAGTTCTGTGTGTGTGAGAGTGTTAATTGGGGAGAACGGGCTTGTGATAATGGCTGGAGAAGAAAAAGTGGAATGGTATCAAACGCATGGTTTCCATGTGTTTAATGCCATTCCATTCACTCCATTCCAGCCTTTTTTATGAGCCGTCTTCCCCTCAGCAGCCTCCACTGGTACTGACCTAGTGGCTGTTTCTCACACACGGCCTGCACCCAGGACTTCATCAGCTGACTGAGGATCCTCTGCTCGTGGAGCGGAAACACCTTCTGGATCACGCCCCGCACACTTAGCTCTGGGACTGGTGGAACACACATACAAACATGAATTCTTATTTTCAAACACACAGAGTACAAAGTGGTACACATAGAAGCATTCAGGAGCACACACACACACACACACACACACACACACACACACACACACACACACACACACACACACACACACACACACACACACACACACACACACACACACACACACACACACACACACACACACCACACACACACACACACACACACACCGGTATACAGTATTAAGTATGTTATTGGGATTAACACAGTGCTGGGTATAAACAAGTTACACAACATTATTTACTTCACAGTGACTAACAAAGGCAAAACAAACAACAAATGCTGCTCACTGATTGGCTGTCCCTCCAGGAACTGTATGTTGTGAAGCACCTCTCCATTCTTGGCACGTAGATTGTCGAGCCAGTACTTGATGATGCTTTGCCTCTCCTGAGGAGAGATAGGGACCGACTGGTCAGACAGAATCAAATCTTCAGGTTCTCAGACAAGGTTATTTATCACACAAGTCTGTGTGTGTGTGCGTGCGTGCCTGCGTGGGTGCGTGCGTGCGTGCGTGCGTTGACCTGTGATGTGAAGAAGCATAGTTCACTCTCAATGTTCTCATAGATGTAGTCTTCTTCACAGGAGAAGCTGCGTGTTCCTCCCCCAAACTCTGGCTTCACTGATTTCCTCAGACCCATCTCCTCTGCCCCACGCAACAGACTGAGACACAGGGAGAGAGAGTAAGAGGGAGAGAGTTAGGGAAACACACACAGGCTTCCACAGGCCCACAAGGCTGGAGCAGAGTTGGGATGGAGAAACACACACTCACAAACCAACAGAGGGGCACAGAGTGACAGACAAGCAAACAGACAGGTGTTAGACACTCACACACACACACACTCACACACATACAATAAAAACAAGAACATACACACAAAGATTGGAATACATGGTCTAATGTGAATAAGACCTGGCCTGGCATGCCACGCATCTGATAAGAATTCCATATGACACATCCCATGATAGATGCACATGAAGGGACCAAATAACACTGAACAGAGCAGCAAAGGAAAGCCTGAGTAAACTCTGAATGACAGCATTCTAGAATGACAACAGTATCTATTCTAGGTTCTACTTCGCCTCTCCTCTCCTCCTCCTATCTCTAGAGGCTGACTATGCAGTTGTGCTCTGTTCTCTCTGCAGAATGATAAGCCCAACTCACACAGCTACACACACACACACACACACACACACACACACACACACACACACACACACACACACACACACACACACACACACACACACACACACACACACACACACACACACACACACACACACACACACACACCTGAGTGAGGCCACACTTCTATTAGCTGGCATTTACCAGCACACATCTATCATACTGTTATGGCCCTCTCGGGTCGTGAATGAAACAGCTTTACAATATAGTCCATAGTACTGAACTCAACAATGACTGAAACCGATCAACGATCTAAGAAGAAGGATTATATCTATTTATAGGGTAACACAGACTGCATTTACTCAAATCCACAATTTCTTATCCAGATGAAGCCAGTATGTTTTAGAGAGGTATCCTGCTACTGCCAAGACTCTTTACGAGGGGTCGTGACTGAACACGTCCAAGCACCCAAGCTTCTATTGGATTAAAAGTTAAAATAGCCTTATTTTCCTTTCAATTCAAGAAGTCTTTACCTGCGTGTAGTGTCCCGTTGTCATTGGCCACTGCTAACCTGGGTTAAATAACCAAGTCTAATACTGCTGAGAGGGCTAGCCTAGCCAGTTGTACTCTATACAGCTTGCTCTATGCTAATTTAGACAATAATATATCACCAGTAATGAAAAATCCAGCCCTGCTTGCGGGAAAAAACAGCGAACTCAGACCTAGTGAATGGATTGATGAATGTTGCCATCTGCTAGAAGATAAATACGATAAGCAAGAATTTCAATAAGCATTTTTCTATGGCTGGCCATGCTTTCCACCTGGCTACCCCTACCCTGGCCAACAGCTCTGCACCCCTCGCAGCAACTTGCCCAAGCCCCCTCCCCGCTTCTTCTTCATCAAAATCCAGATAGCTGATGTTCTGAAAGAGCTGCAATATCTGGACCGCTACAAATCAGCTGGGCTAGACAATTTGGACCCTCTCTTTCTAAAATTATCTGTCAAAATTGTTGCAACCCCTATTACTAGCCTGTTCAACCTCTCTTTTGTTTCGGCTGAGATCCCTAAAGATTGGAAAGCTACCGCGGTCAGACACTCTAGACCCAAACTGTTACAGACCTATCTATATCCATCCTGCCCTGCCTTTCTAAAGTCTTCGAAAGCCAAGATAACAAACAGATCACCGACCATTTTGAATCCCACCATACCTTCTCCATTATGCAATCTGGTTTCAGAGCTGGTCATGGGTGCACGTCAGCCACGCTCAAGGTCCTAAATGATATCATAACCACCATCGATAAAAGACAGTACTGTGCAGCCATCTTCATCGACCTGGCCAAGGCTTTCGACTCTGTCAATCACCGCATTCTTATCGGCAGACTCAACAGCCTTGGTTTCTCAAATGACTGCCTCCCCTGGTTCACCAACTCCTTCTCAGATAGAGTTCAGTGTGTCAAATCGGAGGGCCTGTTGTCTGGACCTCTGACAGTCTCTATGGGGTGCCACGGGGTTCTCAGGCCTACTCTTTTCTCTGTATATATCAATGATATCGCTCTTGCTGCTGGTGATTCTCTGATCCACCTCTACGCAGACGACGCCACTCTGTATACATCTGGCCCTTCTTTGGACACTGTGTTAACAAACCTCCAGACAAGCTTCATGCCATACAACACTCCGTCCGTGGCCTCCAACTGCTCTTAAATGCTAGTAAAACTAAATGCATGCTCTTCAACCGATTGCTGCCCACACCTGCCCGCCCGCCCACCTAGCATCACTACTCTGGACGGTTCTGACTTAGAATATGTGGACAACTACAAATACCTAGATGTCTGGTTAGACTGTAAACTCTCATTCCAGACTCACATTAAGCATATCTGTAACGGCTGTCGTCTTCCTCGTCTGAGGAGGATAAGTTAGAAGGATCGGAGGACCAATGCGCAGCGTGGTAATTGTTCATCTTACTTTAATAAAGGTGAACACTCAAAATACAAAACAACAAAAGTGACAACCGAAACAGTTCTATCTGGTGCAGACACACAAAGACTGAAAACAACCACCCACAAAACCCAAAACAAAACAGGCTACCTAAATATGGTTCCCAATCAGGGACAACGATTGACAGCTGCCTCTGATTGAGAACCATATCAGGCCAAACACAGAAATAGCAAAACATAGAAATACAAACATAGACTGCCCACCCCAACTCACGCCCTGACCATACTAAATAAAGACAAAACAAAGGAAATAAAGGTCAGAACGTGACAATATCCAATCCAAAATGAAATCTAGAGTTTGCTTCCTATTTCGCAAACAAAGCCTCCTTCACTCATGCTGCCAAACATACCCTCGTAAAACTGACTATCCTACCGATCCTTGACTTCGCCGATGTCATTTACAAAATAGCCTCCAACACTCTACTCAGCAAATTGGATGTAGTCTATCACAGTGCCATCCGTTTTGTCACCAAAGCAAAATATACTACCCACCACTGCGACATGTATGCTCTCGTTGGCTGGCCCTCGCTACATATTCGTCACCAAACTCACTGGCTCCAGGTCATCTATAAGTCTTTGCTAGGTAAAGCCCCGCCTTATCTCAGCTCACTGGTCTCCATAGCAACACCCACCCGTAGCGCGTGCTCCAGCAGGTATATTTCACTGGTCATCCCCAAAGCCAACACCTCCTTTGGCCGCCTTTCCTTCCAGTTCTCTGCTGCCTATGACTGTAACAAATTTCAAAAATCACTGAAGCTGGAGTCTTATATCTCCCTCACTAACTTTAAGCCAGCTGTCAGAGCAGCTTACCGATCACTGCACCAGTACACAGCCCATCTGTAAATAGCACACCCAACTACCTCATCCCCATATTGTTATTTATTTGCTCCTTTGCACCCCAGTATCTCTACTTGCACATCATCATCTGCACATCCATCACTCCAGTGTTAATGCTAAATTGTAATTATTTCACCACTATGGCCTATTTATTGCCTTACTTCCCTAACCTTACTACATTTGCACACATTGTACATAGATTTTTCTATTGTGTTTTTGACTGTACGTTTGTTTATCCCATGTGTAACTCTGTGTTGTTGTTTGTGTCGCACTGCTTTGCTTTATCTTGGCCAGGTCGCAGTTGTAAATGAGAACTTGTTCTCAACTGGCCTCCCTGGTTAAATAAAGGTGAAATAAAAATAATTTAAAAAAATAAGTGAACGCGTATCATTTTCTTTGAACCTTCTATCTCACGACTATTAGCATTTCCATATCACTTTCATGGTTCAACACACGTTTAAATCGTTTCAGCAGCAGTAAATGAGATTACATACATTAGCTTTTCTATCACATTCATTTGGGTGATCCAATACACCTGAGATTGAGCGTGCAAGTATGTGTGACTGTGTGTATGTGAGATTGTGTGCACACACATGCTGGTACAGCCATCTGCCTTGAGCATTTCTTCAGTAACGCACACTGACACACTTACAGAAAGCTCTCTCTCTTTCTCTCTACTCCGTTCTCTTGTTAAGAGGTGAAAGCCACCCTTAAATCACTCGGGATAGCATAGTCAAGAGCCCTTGAAAACAGATCAGTCAGCACAGCAGTCTGTCAGCACAGCAGACATCATCTAACACAGAGTGAACAGCATTGTGGGGTAGTGTGGCTAATGCCCTCTGCGCTGTTACTTTGGTTGTTGAGTATTTACCCAGAGTCATCTCTAAATCCCCTGGTATTTACCCAGAGAGGTAAGATACAGCATAATAGTATCATGTACAGTACAGCGTTTAGAAAGAGTTGAAGCTATTGTAGAATGTAAGTCCTTCCAACATTCTACAATGAAATTCTTGTAAACTTTCCCCAAATTCCCTGGTTTCCCAGAAATCCTGGTTGGAACATTCCTGGAATAATGAGAAATTAAGGAGGTAATCTGGGAATCCTCCAACCAGGAGTTCTGGAAAACCAGGGAATTTTGGGAAAGTTACCAAATCTAGGTCCAGATCTCTTAGCAGTGGTTGTAATACACTCACATACAGCAAAGGGAGGCCACACTAGTATTGCTAATACACTAACTAACCTTCTGCTGTTGATGTAGGAAATGTTCTATTTATGGTCAGTCAAGACACTAATTCAAACAGGTTTACTAAAGCCTCGGTAACTACCCTCTATCCCAGGATCCATTTAGATGCTAACAATAATAAATGACAATTATTTCATACTGCAGCACACAAGGTCATTGTCTATGCTGTACATTAGCTGGCCATGCCCCCCGCCCCCCCCCCCCCCCCCCCGGGGTTCTTACTTCTCATAGGTTGCCGTAACGAAGAAGGCATGGACGCGCGTGCGTTTGTGATGTCGGATCTGGATGTTGAGTTCTGGAATGCCCAGACGCAGGTGGTTCAGTAGCCATAGCAACGTGTGGTCATCTGTCTGGTCTGTCACAGGAAAGCAATAGAATGGAGATTAAACACACACAGTACATGCATGTTTAAAAAAAAAATACAATTATTTGGTTACATCATCACAATAACGGTTTTAATGAAAATTCCAACCTTCGAGATATTAACAACAGTTTTACTGTGAAATTGTTCCACATAAACCAACACAGAAACACTGTTTTTAATTAAACTCAGACGTAGCATCATTATCTCAAAAGAGTAAATAACCCATATTAGTATCATTACTTTCACACTAGCCTGGAGCGATGAATGCGTGTTGTCTAATGAGCATTATGTTCCAGTAATGACTGAGAAGAGTAGCACAAGCATATCTATGTACTGGGATGGCTAATGTTGCTATTACACTATCACCATTCATAAAGTCAGGCCACAGAGACCAACATGAAAAATGACTTCTGCTTTTCAAAGTGCATGGATGGCCGTGCAAACGTGTAGGTAAACAAAAACAAAGAGACACCTGAGAAAGTCATGAGGATGTCACAGTTCTCAGTGGGCACGGTCTTCATCCAGGACTTATGAGACATTATGTACCTCCCAGCCTGCAGCAGCCGCTTCCCAAATAACTTATCTAGAGAGGAGAGAGAAAAGAGACATAGAGAGAAAGAGAATCACAACGACAGTCACCTTTCAATAGTGAAGCAGACAGACAGATTAGGACACTTCTTTTCGAACTGTCAGTCAGTGCTTCCCCCCCCACACACACACACATCCTTTCCACACACATCCTTTTCCTCTACCACACACACATCAATTTCCTCTACCACACACACACACACCCTATCTGCCAAACACACAGTGCATTTGTAAAGGATTCAGACCCCTTGACTTTTTCCACTTTTGTTACATTAAAGCCTTATTCTAAAATGGATTAAATATTTTTTTCCCCTCATCACTCTACACACAATACCCCATATTGACAAAGCAAATACAGTTTTTTTATGTTTTATGTTTTCAGAAACACATAATTTACATAAGCATTCAGACCATTTCCTATGAGACTCGAAATTGAGCTCAGGTGCATCCCGTTTCCATTGATCATCCTTGAGATGTTTCTACAACTTGATTTTTAGTCCACCTGTGGTAAATTCAATTGATTGGACATGATTTGGAAAGGCACACACCTGTCTGTACAAGGTCCCACAGTTGACAGTGCATGTCAGAGCAAAAACCAAGCCATGAGGTCAAAGGAATTGTCTGTAGAACTCTGAGATCTGGGGAAGGGTACTAAAAAAAATCTGCAGCATTGAATGTCCCCAAGAACACAGTTGTCTCCATCATTCTTAAATGTAAGAAGTTTGGAACCCCCAAGACTCTTCCTAGAGCTGGCCATACGGCCATACTGAGCAATTGGGGGAGAAGGGCCTTGGTCAGGGAAGTGACCAAGAACCAGATCTTCACTCTGACAGAGCAAAATAGTTTCTCTGTGGAGATGGGAGAACCTTCCAGGACAACCATCTCTACAGCACTCCACCAATCAGGCCTTTATGGTAGAGTGGTCAAACGGAAGCCACTCCTCAGTAAAAGGCACATGACAGCCCGCTTGGAGTATGCCAAAAGGCACCTAAAGGACTCAGAAATTCTCTGGTCTGATGCTGTGGGGAATTTTCCAACAGGACAACAACCCTAAGCACACAGCCAAGACAACACAGGAGTGGCTTCGGGTCTCTGAATGTCCTTGAGTGGCCCAGCCAGAGCCCGGACTTGAACCCGATCTAACATCTCTGGAGAGACCTGAAAATAGCTGTGCAGCGACGTTCCCCATCCAACCTGACAGAGCTTGAGAGGATCTGCAGAGAAGAAGGGGAGAAACTCCCCAAATACAGGTATGCCAAGCTTGTAGCGTCATACCAAAGAAGACACAAGGTTGTTATCGCTTCCAAAGGTGCTCCAACAAAGTACTAAGTAAAGGGTCTGAATACTTATGTAAATGTGATATTCCGAGCTGACAAGGTAAAACTCTGTCATTCTGCCCCTGAGCAAGGCAGTTAACCCACTGTTCCCAGGGCGCCGATGACATGGATGAAAATTAAGGCAGCCCCCCGCACCTCTCTGATTCAGAGGAGTTGGGTTAAATACGGAAGACACATTTCAGTTGAATGCATTCAGTTGTACAACTGACTAGCTATCCCCCTTCCCATTTTCACTTTATTTCCTTTTTTTTGCTATAAATAAATAAAAATAACTGTTTTTGCTTTGTCATTATGGGGTATTGACAAAGCAATTGAATCCATTTTAGAATAAGGCTGTAACGTAACAAAACGTGGAAAAAGTCACGGGGTCTGAATATTACGGCATTGTACACCCGTCCCCTCTCTATCTGCCAGAATTAAATGTCACCCTACTTCCGTCTGCAAAATAAGAGCGAGCGAGTCAAACTTAACCCCTACCTTTCTGGGAGACATTGTCAACACTCTCTTTCTCCTTCTACATTGTCAACACTGACTATCTCTCTCTCTATTACTGTGTATGTGTGTGCGTGTTCATGCACATACATGCGTGCATGCATTCATTCCTATAAGTGTGCCTGCATGTGTGCGTGAGACCATACACACACAATGTGTGGCAATTTGCATATACTCCAGAATGTTATGAAGAGTGATCAGATGAATTGCAAAGTCCCTCTTTGCCATGCAAATTAACTGAATCCCAAAACAACATTTCCACTGCATTTCAGCCCTGCCACAAAAGGACCAGCTGACATGTCAGTGATTCTCTTGTTAACACGGGTGTGAGTGTTGACGAGGACAAGGCTGGAGATCACTCTGTCATGCTGATTGAGTTCGAATAACAGACTGGAAGCTTCAAAAGGAGGGTGGTGCTTGGAATCATTGTTCTTCCTCTGTCAATCATGGTTTCCTGCAAGGAAACACGTACCGTCATCATTGCTTTGCACAAAAGGGCTTCACAGGCAAGGATATTGCTGCCAGTAAGATTGCACCTAAATCAACCCTTTATCGGATCATCAAGAACTTCAAGGAGAGCGGTTCAATTGTTGTGAAGAAGGCTTCAGGGAGCCCAAGAAAGTCCAGCAAGCGCCATGACCATCTCCTAAAGTTGATTCAGCTGCGGGATCGGGGCACCACCAGTGCAGAGCTTGCTCAGGAATGGCAGCAGGCAGGTGTGAGTGTATCTGCACACACAGTGAGGCGAAGACTTTTGGAGGATGGCCTGGTGTCAAGAAGGGCAGCAAAGAAGCCACTTCTCTCCAGGAAAAACATCAGGGACAGACTGATATTCTGCAAAAGGTACAGGGATTGGACTGCTGAGGACTGGGGTAAAGTCATTTTCTCTGATAAATCCCCTTTCCGATTGTTTGGGGCATCCGGAAATAAGCTTGTCCGGAGAAGACAAGGTGAGCGCTACCATCAGTCCTGTGTCATGCCAACAGTAAAGCATCCTGAGACCATTCATGTGTGGGGTTGCTTCTCAGCCAAGGGAGTGGGCTCACTCACAATTTTGCCTAAGAACTCAGCCATGAATAAAGAATGGTACCAACACATCCTCCGAGAGCAACTTCTCCCAACCATTCAGGAACAGTTTGGTGACGAACAATGCCTTTTCCAGCATGATGGAGCACCTTGCCATAAGGCAAAAGTGATAACTAAGTGGCTCGGGGAACAAAACATCGATATTTTGGGTCCATGGCCAGGAAACTCCCTAGACCGGAATCCCATTGAGAACTTATGGCCAATCCTCAAGAGGCGGGTGGACAAACAAAAACTAACAAATTCTGACAAACTCTAAGCATTGATTATGCAAGAATGGGCTAACATCAGTCAGGATGTGGCCCAGAAGGTAATTGACAGCATGCCAGGGCAGTTTGCAGAGGTCTTGAAAAAGAAGGGTCAACACTGCAAATATTGACTCTTTGCATCAACTTCATGTAATTGCCAATAAAAGCCTTTGACACTTTTGAAACGCTTGTAATTATACTTCAGTATTCCATAGTAACATCTGACAAAATATCTAAAGACACTAAAGCAGCAAACGTTGTGGAAATTAATATTTGTGTCATTCTCAAAACGTTTCTGTTTCTCAAACTAGACAAACTAGCAACGGGTGTGGCTGAAATAGACGAATCCACTAATTTGAAGGGGTGTCCACATACTTTTGTATATATACTGTATCTTCTATAAATCATATATCATGAGTTGAACTAGATACCACAGCCCTATAATCACCTGCCACATTAAAACACTTCTTCTCTGACCAGTCCACCGTGACCTCTAGCCACATATCTGATTTATACCAGCACTAGTCAAACAGTCAACTAAGCTAATCACCAAGCCCTTGACCAGTTGAATTATGTGGTCTAGAGTGTATATTTGGAATATATACAAAATATGTTGAATAGCTAGGTGTCCCCATGGAACTGGTTTGAGAAATACACTGTTCAGCTCTGTGTGGTTCTGCTTCCTGGAACAGACTGAGGATGAAAGAGGGGCAGAGTAGGACTACTTCCTGGAAAGAATGCCCAGGGGGTGTTCCAGAGAAATAAAAATAGCCCCATACTGTCAAGGTGTACATAGCAAAGGTAAAATAAGGTTCAGATTGTTCATCTGTAACACTAGATAACCTTCATGCATGCATCACTTTGATACATAGGCAGTCTGAACATGCAGAGTTGAATTTGGAGTTCTTACAGAGATAGTTAAGGAATTTCATCCAACTGGGCACACTGGTTGAATCAACATTGTTTCCACATCGTTTCAACGTGGAATAGACGTTGAATTGACATCTGTGCCCAGTGGGATTTTGTTTCAGGATGTTATTCTATTCCAAATAGTGATTTAACAAATGAAAACAATAGAAACAAAACGTAAAAAACATTTATGTTTCAGTTTCATCTTAAGAGTTATTATTCACAGTCTCTAAATCCATCCTGTTCCCCATGCAGTTGCAGTTTGGCAGAAAAAGAACAGCCTGACAAGCATTCTAATGAGGCCTGTATTCACTGCTCTAGACACACACACACACACACACACACCTTCTGAAAGCCAACACCTCCACAATACCTCGATTTATGAACCTCACTGACAGGCACACTGCTGTGCATCTTACGTGTGTGTGGGTTTTAGTGTGTGTGTTCGTCTCTGTGTTTGGGTAATGCTCATAGGAAAACCCATTTCACACTGGTGGTGTCTCCATTTTTATTTAACTAGACAAATCAGTTAAGAACAAATTCTTATTTACAATGACGGCCTACGCCGGCCAAACCCGGACGACGCTGGGCCAATTGTGCGCCGCCCTATGGGACGCCCAATCACAGTCGGTTGTGATACAGCCTAGAATCAAACCAGGGTCTGTAGTGACACCTCTAGCACTGAGATGCAGTGCCTTAGACCGCTACGCCACTCAGGAGCCCCCATTTGCCCAGACATTGCCCATCAGGGCTTAAGTGGGGACATTTTGCCGGTCCCCACAAGGAAAAAGGTTAGGCTTAGGGGTTAGGTTTAGGGTTACAAGTAGGGTTAGGGTTAGATTTAGGGTTAGGAGTAAGGGTTAAGGTTAGCTTTAGGGAAAATAGGATTTTGAATTGGAATCAATTGTTTGTTCCCAACAAGGATAGTAAAACAAATGTGCGTGTGTGTGTGTGTGTGTGCTCTGCTCACGTGGCTCCCCTGCAAGAGGAGGTCGTAATTTCCACCAAAATACCATGGCGAGACAAGCGCACCTGACACCATGCTGCTGAAGAGACAGAGGAAAATACAGTCCCTATCAACAGACCCAGGGTCAGCAGTCACAGACAAACTCAAGCATTTTACTGGGAAATCACTGTTCTAGGAACAGGGCTTATCTAGCGACAGCTAGGCCAAGGCACCTGCTCTGTTATGTGTACTCAAGTATGGGCTCCACTGATCTCTCACCTTTCCGGTATTGTTGAATAATATTACATACGGTACCAGTCAAAAGTTTGGACACACCTAATCATGCAAGGGTGTTTTCTTTAGTTTTACTATTTTCTACATTGTAGAATAATAGTGAAGACATCAAAACTATTAAATAACACATATGGAATCATGTAGTAACCAAAAAAGTGCTAAATCAAAATATATATATATACACATTTTAGATTCTTCAAAGTAGCCACCCTTTGCCTTGACAGCTTTGCACACTCTTGGCATTCTCTCAACCAGCTTCACCTGGAATGCTTTTCCAAAAGTCTTGAAGGAGTTCCCACATATACTGAGCATATTGTTTTTCCTTCACTCTGCAGTCCAACTCATCCCAAACTATCTCAATTGGGTTGAGGGATTGTGGAGGCCAGGTCATATGATGCAGCACTCCATCACAGCCTGGAGGTGTGTTTTGAGTCATTGTCCTGTTGAAAAACAAATGATAGTCCCACTAAGCGCAAACCAGATGGGATGGCGTATCACTGCAGAATGCTGTGGTAGCCATGCTGGTTAAGTGTGCCTTGAATTCTAAATAAATCACTGACAGTGTCACCAGAAAAGCACACCCACACCATCACACCTCCTCCTCTATGCTTCACGGTGGGAACCACACAGGCGGAGACCATCCGTTCACCTACTCTGCATCTCACAAAGACACGGCGGTTGGAACCCAAATCTAAAATTTGGACTCATCAGACCAAAGGACAGATTTCCGCCGGTCTAATGTCCATTGCTCGTGTTTCTTGGCCCAAGCAAGTCTCTTCTTCTTATTGGTGTCCTTTACTAGTGGTTTCTTTGCAGCAAATCGACCATGAATGCCTGATTCACGCAGTCTCCTCTGAACAGTTGATGTTGAATTGTGTCTGTTACTTGAAGCATTTATTTGGGCTGCAATCTGAGGTACAGTTAATTCTAATGAACTTATCAACAGCAGAGGTAACTCTGGGTCTTCCTTTCCTGTGGCGGTCCGCATGAGAGCCAGTTTCATCATAGCGATTGATGGTTTTTGCAACTGCACTTGAAGAAACTTTAAAAGTTCTTGACATTTTCTGGATTGACTGACCTTCATGTCTTAAAGTAATGATGGACTGTCGTTTCTCTTTGCTTATTCGAGCTGTTCTTGCCATAACATGGACTTGGTCTTTTACCAAATAGGGCTATCTTTTGTATACCACCCCTACCTTGTCACAACACAACTGTTTGGCTCAAAAGCATTAAGGAAAGAAATTCAACAAATTAACAAGGCACACCTGTTAATTTAAATGCATTCCAGGTGACTACCTCATGAAGCTTGTTGAGAGAATGCCAAGAGTGTGCAAAGCTGGCATCAAGGCAAAGGGTGGCTACTTTGAATAATCACACAAATAAAATACATCTTGATTTGTTTAAAACATTTTTGTTTTCTATATGATTCCATATATGTTATTTCTTAGTTTTGATGTCTTCACTATTATTCTACAATGTAGAAAATAGTAACAATAAAGAAAAACCTTGGAATGAGTAGGGGTGTCCAAACTTTTGACTGGTGCTGTGTATATATATATAATAATATATAGATAGAAACAATATAATAATAGAAAAGCAAGGCATAGGACTAAATGGAATATAATGTATTATTGTAAGACCTCACGAGGAAAGAGCTTTTTTTTAGGGGGGGGGGGGGGGGTAATGCTGAAGGAAATGCAAACAAACATGTAAATTCACTAACCTCAACCTCCCCCCACCTCCCACTGCTACAGTAAATTCACTTCAAACAATGGTTACATAGACTACAGTAGTTTAAAAAGGCAAATGTTGAGGCCTAGGCCTACATGTAAACAAGTAGGATCGTTTACATGTTAGCTAAGCATCTTGCAGTGACATCAGCCAAAGTAATTCACTTTTCACTGAGACTTTAAATACTATCACTCTCTGAGCACTACAGCTCAGGTTTCTGTGGTTTAGCTGTATTCACAGACACTTCAGAGTATATTAAGTGGTTGAGAGCATCATATTGAATCCTGGGGGTCGACTCAGGGGGTGGGCCAGTACATGTGAACAAGCTTTAGGGGTGCTTTCATGGTGTCTATATCCAGAGCGTGATGCGCTGTGCAACGCCAACATGTCACATACTAAATTACTGCATACACAGGACAACACAGATGGGATGTCAACTTTGACTAAACAGACCTGGCACTAACTGCTTAATACACATTTATAACAAAATTCTGACTACATAAATGTGCGTTCACGAACCAAGAACTGTTCGTAACATGTTTATTACACATTCATAACAGCATTCATAAACTACAAATAGGTTCTGCTGGGACTTTTTCCAAGTACATGTTATGTAGTGACCCCCAAAAAATGTCTCCTCTGTCAATACATGCTGACCACACCACTCGCGTTACATGTGTGTGAGCGTTGCAAAATACATTTACACATGCATGTTATTCAATGAATTAATCCAAACTGCTCGCACGTGTTTGCGTAGTTAGGCGATAAAATAGAACTTTGTTCCATTTTTTACGCTTTAAGCCCCGCCTCTCCCATCTCCTCATTGGTTTTTAGGAGCATATACCCACGTGGGAGATTGAAAGCTGAACTGAGGTCCACACTCCAGTCCAGTTGGTGGTGGTAATGCACCTTAAAAAGTCCACAGAAGAAGAGATCATTAGAAACTAACTAAGTTTCCCCTTTTATCTGTGGATTAATTGTTGGAGTAGAGAACACACCTTTTTTTGTGTGGGTCAAAATTCTACAAAGATCAAGGGAAAAAAGGACCTTGTGCATTTCAGGTAAAATAACAACCCAATGTTTATATCCCAGGACAAATTAGCTAGCAACAACAAATTAGCTAGCAACAGCAAACTAGCTAGCTAAATGTCCATGAATGTTTCATGTTTTTCTACCTGTCCCCAAATGAAATAGTTGGTTCAGAGTTCATTTTGATATTTCAACCTGCGTGTCCTGATCGTGTCTGGTGTGGTTGGACAAAATCAACAAGCCTTTTATGGCGCACGCGCGTGCCCAGTGTAGTCGGCATGTTAGTGTTCTTTCTTATCCCATATTCCCCCTAGCAACAGGGACTGTATTACCTCACAGGCAGACCAGGGGGAAGGGAGTGTGTGGAACTGCTTTGAGCGGCACGTGTTTCTCATGGGCTGGTTTTTAGAGGAATGACATATCCCGAACCCCATTCCCTTTAGGCACTACGCTGAAGATCTGAAAGAACTGGACAGCTGCCCATTGATTTGGGATTCAGCACTACCCTATGTACTAGCGTGATTCTGTATGACTGACAATCATGTCCACAGCCACAATACCAGTACAGTGTAATAGCAATGATCCCATTAAGAACATCTGCTCTGTTTCTGGGCCAAATTATCTAATCATGCTCATTTCTTCAATTAGAAGGTCTTCTGTTCCTATAATTCCTCTCTCGCTCTCTCTCTCTCTCTCGCCCGCCCCTACTCTCTCGCTCCCTCGCCCGCCCCCTCTCTCTCTCACTCAGTCACCCGCCCCCTCTCTCTCACCCCCTCTCGCCCCCTCTCTCTTGCTCGCCCCCCCTCTCACGCTCCCTCTCCCCCTCTCTCTCTCTCCCCCTTTCTCTCTCCCTTGCTCCCTCTCTCTCGCCCGCCCCCTCTCGCTCTCTCTCTCTCACCCCCGCTCTCTCTCAAAATGTGGGGCTCTTAAGGTTTTAAAGCCTTTCACTAATTTGTGCTAGTTCAACAACAGTATATTTTGTCAATAGAAAATGGGGGTTCAAGAACATAACTGAGTGTGACCTTCAACACGGTATATTACACTGTATAAAGAGTGGGCTAGATCAGACAGTGAAGAGCAGCAGTATAAGGTGGAGTCTGAACAGTAAAGTGCCAGAGCCACAATGCCTTCTATTCATCCAGGTAACAATCATCAAAGAGTGCCAGTGTGGAGCGGAGCCCCTTTCACACAACTCCATACAGACTTCTTCCCAGATCCACAGACTGCTGGTTATCTAACTGGCTGAATTGGCCATTGTGATGAAGGGGGATTAATAAGCGAGTGGCTCTGAATATAGTTAATGAATAGCAGCTTTTGTGTGTCCAACTCCAACGGACAGCCGTGTTCCATAGTGGTCACAGCGAAAGCCCCCAAACACAAGAGGAAGATCCTCTAATGACCACAGCAACAAAGGGATACAGGATTTACCAGACCAACAGTACAACCATGACGATGCAAGGCCGTTTGGGCATTGCAAGATGTAGCACAATTTTTTGTTACACGCCTATAGACAAATCACTGGGGGAGATACCTGATTGGATGGGGTCTTAACTATTAAGTCTGATGTGATAACCCTAACTCAAGAGAGGGAATTTACAGAAGGGAAAAGTCATGAGATATAACCTACAGTTGAAAACATTTCCATAAAAAGGAGGTATAAGTTTTTGATGTGTTTCTCAAACAAAAAAACGTAAGGAAACCAAAGGGTACCGAAGGAGGTGAGCAGAACTAAACCAAGCACAAGCAGTCTTTCAGTAAGATGCTTAGAGAGAGAGGGCATTAGTGTTGGAGGCACTGACCCACTTCAGACTGACACCCCACTGGGCAAAAACTGGTTGAATCAACATTGTTTCCACATCATTTCAACCCCAAAAGAATCTATGACGTTGAATCAACGTAGAAAACTGATTGGATTTGCAAAAAGTCGTCAACGCAAGGGCATTTCATTTTACCCAACTTTTAATCTAAATCCAATGACACGGTGAGATTTGTTGTTGACTTCAAATATAAATCAAAACTAGATGTTGAACTGAGGTCTGTGCCCAGTGGGACTATTAACAATGACCAACTATTTCAGGAAATAAGGGATTTAAATCTATTTCCATTTTGAGGCAAAGATCTACTAGTGTATTATCTGTATAAAGAATTGAAAAACTCAAGTCCATTTATATTTCTCTCTCTATTATTAGGTTACAGTGAGTAAAAAAAAAACACAATTACAATGCACCCAGCTAGCACATTTAGTTCCTTGGAAGTTGTGTGAACGTACGTTTTTGGTTTCCCATTGGTTCTGGGAACGAAGCCATACATTTCCTGATTGGTAAAACGGAACGTTATTTAAATGTTCTGAGAACGTTCATTTTTTAGGTAGCAGGGAGGTTCTGAGAATGTTTTAATATGATTCCCTGAAAGTTTTCCTGGGAGATTTTATTAACATTCTGAGAATGGAATTGATATATATATATATTTTTAAGTAATTAAAATAAGATTTTTAATAACACTGCTAGCTTAGTTTGGATGAACTGCTTTGAACTCTAAGCACAGATGGGACACATGGAAATTCATTTGCATGAGCATTAATGATGCAAACATTGTTTTTATTATTGTGGCATCAGGGAGATTTGAACCTATGATCTTCTGTTCTCTATCAATGAAAGTAGTCCACTGCGCCATGTTTTTTTTAATTCACACAAAGCTGATAATTTTTGTCTATTCAATCAGCCCCGCTTTCAAAAGGAAACAAGCACTGATTAAGATCAGCTGTGGCCAATTAGTAAGTGCGGCCACCACACCTGAACACACTTACCAAGATAGAGGACAGAGAGAGTTGTGTTAATGCTGCAAATGGAATGTATATGCTTTTAAATAAATTCTTATAATGTTCTTTGGACGTCAATGTTTTGTTGTGTTTTTATAGTCCCGGTAGGTATTCACACAATAATAAGGAATTCCCCTCGACCACGCCCACAAAATTGGGCAAAAAACAACATTCTTTCCTATTGACCCCTACTGTAAAAGAGGCAGCTTCGTTGTTTCTGGTTATACAGAAATAACAAAACATGTCGAGAAGCTGCTGTGTTGTTCAATGTACAGAAACTGATTTATAAAAAATAAAATATCACATTTACATAAGTATTCAGACTCTTTACTCAGTACTTTGTTGAAGCACCTTTTGGCAGCTATTACAGCCTTGAGTCTTCTTGGGTATGACGCTACAAGCTTGGCATACCTGTATTTGGGGAGTTTCTCCCATCCTTCTCTGCAGATCCTCTCAAGCTCAGTCAGGTTGGATGGGGAGAGTTGCTGCACAGCTATTTTCAGGTCTCTCCAGAGATGTTAATTTGGGTTCAAGTCCGGGCTCTGGCTAGGCCACTCAGGTGACTTGTCCCGAAGCCACTCCTGCATTTTCTTGGCTGTGTGCTTAGGGTGGTTGTCCTGTTGGAAGGTAAACTGTCGCCCCAGTCTGAGGTCCTGAGCGCTCTGGAGCAGGTTTTCATTAAGGAACTCTGTACTTTGCTCCGTTCATGTTTGTCTCAATCTTGACTAGTCTCCCATTCCCTGCCGCTGAAAACCATCCCCACAGCATGATGCTGCCACCACCATGCTTCACCGTAGGGATGGTGCCAGGTTTCCTCCACATGTGACGCTTGGCATTCAGGCCAAAGAGTTGAATCTTGGTTTCATTCAACCAGAGAATTTGTTACTCATGGTCTGGGAGTCCTTTAGGTGCCATTTGGCAATCTCCAAGCGGGCTGTCATGTGCCTTTTACTGAGGGGTGGCTTCCATCTGGCCACTCTACCTTAAAGGCCTGATTGGTGGAGTGCTGCAGAGATGGTTGTCCTTCTGGAAGCTTCTCCCATCTCCACATTGGAACTCTAGAGCTCTGTCAGAGTGACCATCGGGTTGTTGGTGACCAAGGCCCTTCTTCCCCGATTGCTCAGTTTGGCCGGGCGGCCAGCTCTAGGAAGAGTTGGTGCTTCCAAACTTCTTCCATTTAAGAATGATGGAGGCCACTGTTTGCTTGGGCACCTTCAATGCTGCAGAATTGTTTTGGTACCCTTCCCAAGATCTGTGCCTTGACACAATCCTGTCTCGGAGCTCCATGGACAATTCCTTCGACCTCATGGCTTGGTTTTTGCTCCGACATGCACTGCTGACTGTGGGACCTTATATAGACAGGCGTGTGGATTTCCAAATCATGTCCAATCAATTGAATTTACCATAGTTGGACTCCAATCAAGTCGTAGAAACGTCTCAAGGATGATCAATGGATTCAAGATGCACCTGAGCGCAATTTCGAGTCTCATAGCAAAGGGTCTGAATACTTATGTAAATAAGTTTATTTTATTTTATACATTTGCAAACATTTCTAAAGACCTGTTTTTGCTTTGTCATTTTGGGATATTGTGTGTAGATTGCTGAGGATATTTTTTGTTTTATCCATTTTAGAATAAGGCTGTAAAATGTGGAAAAAGTGAAGGGGTCTGAATACTTTCCGAAGGCACTGTACATCTAGCCAGGTCAAAAATAACTGACCTACGGTTCGCAATTCTCCCACGTAGGGAAATAGAGCCTGCGAAAAGAGTTAGGCTATTCGTTTGAGAGAGTGGGAAATGTGGGGACGCTGTGTCCAAGTAGTCTACACGTAGCTATGTGTATAGAAAACATTTAATCACAGGTAAGACATTTAACTTGTTTAGTACAGTCTGTTTGTAACTCAACTCACTACTTGTAGGTGTATAGTCCGTTTGTGTTGTTGATCTTGGCTAGCTTAATGTTCCGGTCGGTAGCCATCTAGCACTCACTCACTCAAGTGGCTGCTAGAATCATCATGAAAAGGGGTATGAGGGAAGCCCAGTGGTCGCCAACCTTTTCTGAGTCAAGATCACTCTCCGAGTCAAAATCAAATTAAGCCCAATCAAATTGATGTGGCTTAAGCATTGTTGTGGACTTTTTTTTTTCTATTACAAAAAAGTATGATTTTGAAAGTGAAAATCCACAAAAATCTGTGAAAACTTGTTAAAAAAAATTTGGAAAACATATGATTTTCACACAGGGTGCCTTTCCTTCACTGGGTGGGCCGTTTGGGAACTTTTTGGCAAAATTAGAGTACTCCCACTTCTCCAGGCACCAATACACCACTGCATAGGGCCGATGGAAAGACAGCAATCACACAGAGCATGATGTTGAAGGATATACATACAGTAATAAGCCAGTAGGTCCCAATCATAAGAATACAAAAACACAACCATTAAGCATTTCCCAATAAGAATTTACATAATTACTTCATTGCAAAAAACATGTCACCTTTAGCACACAAAATAATTGGTGACCTAAAGTTTGAATGCAACAATGTTTCACACACATAAGTTATTTTCAAAGAGATGGCTAACAGCTAGCGAGCTGCATTTTTTTTTTTTAAACACAGTTCCACTCACCAGATGATGATAATTTGAAAATTAACTTTTTGTTTTAAGTTATTCTTGAAAAGGGAGAAGCTAACAAATTAGCAATAACATCCTCTTTGATAACACCTGCTACAGATGCTGAAAACTAGCCAACAACAAAAACTAGTTAACTAGACCATGGGAAAACTACTGCTAGTTTATTGCGCAGAGACCGGTGGCCTTCGAGAAGGCAGAAGTATCCATACGTTTTTGTAAAAACGGTCCCATCCATTAAGTCAAAATGTGATTGGTTGATGTCCCAGTCACTCCAAATTGTTGCCCTATTACAGTTGAATGGAAAATGACTTCTATCTAGCTTCTGATGGCCTAGCCAAAGGCTGACTAGATTTAGCTCCCCAGAGACTAGCAAAGAAAAATCAGTGTTAACCCTTTCCTTTCCAACAAAAACTGAAGAGATTAAATCAGAACATTGAAAATATTATTATTGTTATTATTTTATAAATACTTATCCCTTCACTGAAGGCGTAGAAGCCCCATTCTTCCTCACTTTGGGTTAGTAATAATTTGTATATTGGCTCTACTTTCCCTCAGAATGCACTTTTTCACTATTATGAATGTCTTAAGAATTCATATGTTGTTCTGAAATATGAACACAGAAATACTGGACAATTTGACAAAAGTACAATCATGGTCTTGAGTTTTTTTCTGGTCTCGGTCTTGACTCGGTCTCGGACCCCTTGTCCCCCTCCCGGTCTCGGTCCCCCCTCTGGACTTGGTGTTGACTCCAAATCTATTTGTTCCTGTCTTGAAATCTCTCTTGCTTTAAGTGGTCTCGAACACAACACTGCTTCAGACACATGAAATGGTTCAAAATGGGAACACTTTGCCCGGCGTGCAGGGCAGCTGATCGACCGGTTGATGTCCTACAATATTATGTTTTTCTAAGTAGTGAGAACGCTCGGGAGTAGGCAATGTTGAAAAGTAATCTTTAGACATGTTGTACTTTTTTTAAATGTAGTTTTGTAATTGCTAAAACAAGCAGACAAGAAAATTGCATTTGAAAAAGGTAACGTTCTATGTAATACCGACTGAGTCTATGGAACGTTTTCTTTTTGTTCTGAGAACATTACTTTAAATACAACGATGAGGAAACGTGATGCTAATGTATTGAAATTCCCACAGAATAACATTATTTCTTAGCGTTCTCTGAAAAATGTAAGAACGTTACTTCAAATAGAACCATGAGGAAACCTGTAGGAAACGTTAAGCTGAAGTACTGAAATTCCCACCTATGAAAGATATGGTTCTCAGAACGATATGTGCTAGCTGGGTATCCTGCATCATTCCCAGATTTTTGTGCGAAGGTTGTATGCTAAATAAATATAGGACAACCACACTCTCACCAAGCTCCAAGAAACATATGGTTCTCAGAACATTATGTGCTAGCTGGGCATTGTTTGTGTCCCTCATTTCACCTCTCTCATTTCACATCTCATCGGTTTACTTCTCATAAGGTCAATAAGAAATCACATAACTCTTATTACTACAATATTACATATTTACACCCTTTACTGCATTTTCATGTGTATAGCCCATGGCTCTAACAGTCAAATAACATGGTACATTTTACTCACTATGATGTAATGTAATACTATGGTAGACCAGCGATGAGATGACAGACTGTCTAGTAGTGACTTAATCCAGATTCGTTACATTTTTATTTCTGTCTAAGAGAAGAGAGAACATTTCACTTTCACTCTCCTGATGAATTAGTTAAAATTGCCAAACTACTGCTGTGCTCTGTCTCTGAGCAACGCTCATCTCCATACTGTACAACCACACTGATGACAGAATATCTATTTATAGAAAGTCATTCTAGATCTAATTTCCGCTTTTAACTCGGACACACTATCACACATACTATAGTCACGCATAGTATCATACTGTATATCCAGCAACCCTAACCCTCATATCCGTGCTGAGACTGATGCCCTATACCGTAGTAATGATATCCATGTGACGTCTTTGAGGATGTGGGTGTCAATAATAATGGCAGTGGGACACTACAGTCAGTAATTGGACTGCTGATCTCAAGCCCTTATCGCTGCTATTATAGGCCTGGGTTTTATCTGTAGAAAGGTCCTATTGTAGTGGTAGATACAGTACATGTTCATGGACGGTTCCCAGGCAGATCGATACCCTGAGGATGTAGAAATTACAGCCCTTAGATCCACTCGCAGTCGCAGTCGGCGTTCCAATTCACCACAAATTTGTTTGATGGGCTTGAGGTCAGGGCCCTGTGCAGGCCAGTCAAGTTCTTCCACACCGATCTCAACAAACAATTTTTGTATGGACCTCGCTTTGTGCACAGGGCATTGTCATGCTGAAACAGGAAAGGGCCTTCCCCAAACTGTTGTCACAAGTTGGAAGCACAGAATTATCTAGAATGTCATTGTATGCTGTAGCGTTGGAACTAAGGGGCCTAGCCCAAAACATGAAAAGCAGCCCCAGACCATTAGTCCTCCTCCACCAAACTTTACAGTTGGCACTATGCATTCGGGCAGGTAGCGTTCTCCTGGCATCTGCCAAACCCAGAATCATTCATTGGACTGCCAGATGGTGAAACGTGACTCATCACTCCAGATAACTCGTTTCTACTGCTCCAGAATCCAATGGCGGCGAGCTTTACACAACTCCAGCCATCACTTGGCATTACAAATTGTGATCTTAGGCTTGTGTGTGGCTGCTTGGCCATGGAAACCCATTTCATGAAGCTCCCGATGAATAGTTATTGTACTGATGTTGCTTCCAGAGGCTTATAGAGAGTTTGGAACTCGGTAGTGAGTTCCCATTTCCACAGAGGAACTCTAGAGCTCTGTCAGAGTGACCATCGGGTTCTTGGTCACCTTCCTGATCAAGGCCCTTCCCCCCCCCGATTGCTCAGTTTGGCCGGGCGGCCAGCTCTTGGAAAAGTCTTGGTGGTTCCAAACTGCTTCCATTTAAGAAGGATGTAGGCCACTGTGTTCTTGGGGACCTTTAATGCTGCAGAAATGTTTTGGTACCCAGATCTGTGCCTCGACAAAATCCTGTCTCAGAGCTCTAAGGACAACGACTTCGACCTCATGACTTGGTTTTTGCTCTGACATGCACTGTCAACTGTGGGACCTTATATAGACAGGTGTGTGCCTTTCCAAATCATGTCCAATTAAGTTGTAGAAACAGCTCAAGGATGATAAATGGAAACAGGATGCACCTGAGCTCAATTTCGAGTCTCATAGCAGATGGTCTGAATACTTACGTAAGGTAGCTCTGTTGAATTATTTTTATAAATGTGTAAAAATGTCTAAAAACCTGTTTTCACTTTGTCATTATGGGGTTGTGTGTAGGCTGATGAGGAAAAAACTGTGACTTGGGTGACTGGAGTCTTTGACAATTGTCGGGCCTTCCTCTGACACCACCTGGTATAGAGGTCCTGGATGTCAGGGAGCTTGGCCCCAGTTGTGTACGGATGCCGAGCAGTTGCCATACCAAGCGGTGATGCAGCTAGTCAACATGCTCTCAATAGTGCAGTTGTAGAACTTTGATGATCTGAGGGCCCATGCTAAATCTTTTCAGCCTCCTAAGGATGAAGAGGCGTTGTTTTGCCCTCTTCACGACTGTGTTGGTGTGTTTGGACCATGATAGGTCCTTAGTGATGTGGACACAGAGGAACTTGAAGCTCTCGACCATCTCCACTACAGCCCCGTCGATGTGAATGGGGGCGTGCTCAGCCCTACGTTTCCTGTAGTCCACGATCAGCTCCTTTGTCTTGCTGACGGTGAGAGAGAGAGGTTGTTGTCCTGGCACCACACTGCCAGGTCTCTGACCTCCTCCCTGTAGGCTGCCTCATTGTCGTCCGTGATCAGATCTACCACCCTCGTGTCGTCAGCAAACTTCATGGCGGCACGCAGTTGTGGGTGAGCAGGGAGTACAGGAGGGGAAGCACACACCCCCGAGGGGCCCCGCTTTGAGGGTCAGCGTGGTGGATGTGTTGTTGCCACCCCTCACCACTTTGGGACGGCCAGTCAGAAAGTCCAGTATCCAATTGCAGAAGGAGGTGTTTAATCCCAGGGTACTTAGCTTAGTGATGAGCTTCGAGGGAACTATGGAGTTGAACGCTGAGCTGTAGTCAATGAACAGCATTCTCACGTAGGTGTTCCTTTGTCCAGGTGGGAAAGGGCAGTGTGGAGTGCAATAGAGATTGCTTGATCTGTCGATCTGTTGGGGCGGTATGCAAATTAGAATGGGTCCAGGGTGTATGGGATGATGGTGTTGATGTGTGCCATGACCAGCCTTTCAAAGCATTTCATGGCTACAGATGTGAGTGCTACGGGCTATAGTCATTTAGTCAGGTTACCTTGGCGATCTTGGGCACGGGGACTAGGGTGGTCTGCTTGAAATATGTGGGTATTACAGACTGGGTCAGGGAGAGGTTGAAAATGTCAGTGAAGACACTTGCTAGCTGATTAGCGCATGCTCTGAGTACGGGTCCTGATAATCCGTCTGGCCCTGCAGCCTTGTGAATGTTACCTGTTTAAAGGTCTTACTCACATCGGATACGGAGAGCGCAATCACACAGTCGTCCAAAGTCGTGCTCTCATGCATGGTTCAGTGTTGCTTGCCTTGAAGCGAGCATAGAAGGCATTTGGCTCATCTGGTAGGCTTGCGCTACTCAGCAGCACGCGGCTGGATTTCCCTTTGTAATCCGTGATAGTTTACGAGCCCTGCCACATCTGACGAGTGTCAGGATTCAATCTTAGTAGTAGGATTCGATAAGACAAAAACACTTAGACACATTTCTAAAGTGGAAATGTCGGGTGCAGAATCAGGGTATAGAGAAGGTGTTGCACTGCATTTTCCTGACAGCCTATTTATGAGAGGTTCTCATGCAACACCGCACAGTGGCAGGCGACCCTTTTGTTTTGCTGACTTGTACCAAGTGGCACAAGAACCACAGTGTCACGACTTCAGCCGAAGTCGGCTCCTCTCCTTGTTCGGGCGGCGTTCGGCGGTCGACGTCACCGGTCTTCTAGCCATCGCCGCTCCACTGTTCATTGTTCCATTTGTTTTGTCTTGTTTCCCCGCACACCTGGTTTACATTCCCTAATCACACTACATATATATTCCCTCTGTTCCCCCCATGTCTTTGTGTGGAATTGTTCTTTGTTACGTTTTGTGTGACGCGCCAGGCTGGTTCACCCGTAGTACCGTGTTCACCCGTAGCATGTTGACTAGCTGCATCACCGCTTGGTATGG